>NW_026111832.1:442500-447500 GCF_024679095.1 Eriocheir sinensis
ATCGTTAACAAGGTCTAGATTTCACTTTTTCGTTAATTATATGATCATTTCTTCGTTAATTATCGATGCCTCGTTAATCAAGTCACCTGGTTTGCTAGAATTCATTTTTCGTTAATTATATGACCATTTCTTCGTTAATTATTCAGGTGCCTCATTAATTGTCACCTGGTCTGCTAGAATTCATTTTTCGTTAATTATATGACCATTTCTTCGTTAATTATCCATGCCTCGTTAATCAAATCACCTGGTTTGCTAGAATTCATTTTTCGTTAATTATATGACCATTTCTTCGTTAATTATCGATGCCTCGTTAATCAAGTCACCTGGTCTGCTAGAATTCACATTTTCATTCATATAAGACCTTCGTTAAACTTCACCTCTTAAGACAGTATTCTCGCATTCATCTCTCGTTAATCCCAATAAGACCTACCTTTTCGTTAATTAGCCCAGCGCCTCGTTAATTACCTCACCTGGTCTGCTAGAATTCACCTTTTCCTTCATATAAGACCTTCGTTGAACCTCACCTCTTAACTCTATTCTCACGTTAATCCCTCGTTAAATTCTACCTCGCGTCTACCTTTCGTTAATTAGGCATCTCGTTAATCAAGTCACCTGGTCCAGAATCCACCTTTCGTTCATATAAGACCTTCGTTAAACTTCACCTCTCGTTAAATTCTACCTCGCGTCTACCTTTTCGTTAATTAGCCCGGCGCCTCGTTAATTACCTCACCTGGTCTAGAATTCACCTTTCGTTCATATAAGAATTTCGTCCGTTTTCTATATTTCCCGTTCGGCTCACCTGCGCGCGTACCTGTTCGTTAATTAATGCAGGAATGTCGTTAGTTAGGCCACCTGTTGTTGATGGCTCGCGTGTTTCGTTAATTTCTGTCCACTTCTAGTTAATTAAAGTTCACCTGCCCTTACCTGCCCTTACCTTCCCTCCCTCCCTTACCTTCCTACCTACCTGCCTGCCTGCCTAGCCCTTACCTGGTCTAACTTAACCTTACCTTACCTTACTTTACCTTACCCAACAACCTTACCTAACTTAACCAAACCTTATCAAACATTACCTTACCTTAGCTTACCTAACTTAACCTTACTTTACCTTACCTAACTTAACCTTACCTTACTTTACCTTACCTTAATTTACCTTACCTAACTTAACCTAACCTTACCTAACATTACCTTACCTTACCTAACTTAACTTTACCTTACCTTACCTTACTTTACCTTACCTAACTCAACCTAACCTTACCTAACATTACCTTACCTTACCTAACCTTACCTAACATTACCTTACCTTACCTAACAACCTAACCTTACCTTACCTAACATTACCTTACCTTACCTAACCATACTAACGTTACCTTATCTTACCTAACGTAACCTTACCTAACCTTACCTTACCTTACTTTACCTTACCTAACTTAACCTAACCTTACTTAACATTACCTTACCTTACCTAACTTAACCTAACCTTACCTAACCTTACTTTACCTTACCTTACTTTACCTTACCTAACTTAGCCTAAACTTACCTAACATTACCTTACCTTACCTAACCTAACCTAATATTACTTTACCTTACCTAACATTACCTAATATTACCGTACCTTACCTTACCTTACCTTACTGTTCCTTACCTTACCTAACCTAACTTAACTTTACCTTACCTAACTTAACCTTACCTTACCTATCCTTACCTTACCTTACCTTAATTAACCTTGCCTTACCTTACCTTAGATTGCCTTACCTTAACCTTACCTAATCTTACCTAACCTTACCTAGCCTTACCTAACCTTACCTTACCTTACCTATCCTTCATTAACCTTGCCTTACCATACCTTAGATTGCCTTACCTTACTTTACCTAACCATTCTCTGCTTTCCCTTTCCTTCCCTTCCCTTCCCTTGCCTTTCTTTCCCTTCCATTCCCTTCCCTTCTCTTCCCTTGCCTTCCCTTCCCTTCCCTTCAATTCCCTTTCCTTCCCTTCCTTGCCTTTTTCTTAACTAAATTACCTTCAATTAACCAAACTTTACCTTACCTTACCTTACCTTACCTTACCTTACCTTACCTTACCTAACCTTTACCTAACAAAGAGATGAAGATGTAGAAAAGGGAGGAAGGAAAGAGAGAGAGAAGGAAGGAAGAGGAGGAAGAGAGGAAGGAAGGAGGGAAGGAAGAAGGAAGTATTAGGGAAGATTAAGAGAGGAGGGCTTAGGAGGAGGAGGAGGAAGAGGATAAGAGAGAGAGAGAGAGGTAGTAGTAGTAGTAGTAGTAGTAGTAGTAGTAGTAGTAGTAGTAGTAGTAGTAGTAGTAGTAGTAATAGTAGTAGTAGTAGTAATAGTAGTAGTAGTAATAGTAGTAGTAGTAGTAGTAGTAGTAGTAGTAGTAGTAATAGTAGTAGTAGTAGTAGTAATAGTAGTAGTAGTAATAGTAGTAGTAGTAATAGTAGTAGTAGTAGTAGTAATAGTAGTAGTAGTAGTAGTAGTAGTAATAGTAGTAGCAATTTATAATCCAACACATTTTATTATTTTTATTTTTCTCTCTTATTTATTTTGTAGTTTCCATTTTCCTTTTCTTTCCTTTTTTTAATTCCTTTTCGTTTTCTCTTCCAATTTGTTTATCTGTTAATTGGGTTGTGTGTGCGTGTGTGTGTGTGTGTGTGTGTGTGTGTGTGTGTGTGTGTGTGTGAGAGAGAGATCCTATATGCTTTGTCAATTCTCTTTCTTTCATTATATTTTCTTTTTCTTATCATTTTTTTCTTTACACTAATTATCATCTTCCTCTTCTTCTTCTTCTTCTTCTTCTTCTTCCTCTTCTTCTTTATTCTTTATTTCCATCTTGTCAATAAAGTTATTAAATGAGAGAAAAAAAAAATTGGTAATTGAAATTCTCTCTCTCTCTCTCTCTCTCTCTCTCTCTCTCTCTCTCTCTCTCTCTCTCTCTCTCTCTCTCTCTCTCTCTCTCTCTCTCTCTCTCTCTCTCTCTCTCTCTCTCTCTCTCTCTGTGTGTGTGTGTGTGTGTGTGTGTCTAGTCTGTCTTTGTCTCTCTCTCTCTCTCTCTCTCTCTCTCTCTCTCTCTCTCTCTCTCTCTCTCTCTCTCTCTCTCTCTCTCTCTCTCTCTCTCTCTCTCTCTCTCTCTCTCTCAACGTGTTCCATACATGGTCTGTAATCAATATTTTCAGGAAAACTCTTAGTGAGAGAGACCTGATAGTTGCTATGGTAACCTGGACGCTCTCTCTCTCTCTCTCTCTCTCTCTCTCTCTCTCTCTCTCTCTCTCTCTCTCTCTCTCTCTCTCTCTCTCTCTCTCTCTCTCTCTCTCTCTCTCTCTCTCTCTCTCTCTCTCTCTCATTCTGTATTTTTCCTTTCCTTTTTCACTTTCTCTTTCTTTTTCTTTCTTTGTTTCTTTGTTCTACTTTTCTTTTTCTTTTTTTCTCTTGTTTTTTCTTTCTTTCTTTATTTCTCTTTTCATATTTTCTGTACATGTTTTTTTTTTCTCGTATTATTATTATTATTATTATTATTATTATTATTATTATTATTATTATTATTATTACTCCTGTTGTTGTTGTTGTTGTTGTTGTTCCCTTGCTCTTCCTTGCTTATTGTATTCCAGTAAATTTATTTCCTCCTCCTCCTCCTCCTCCCTTCCTTCCCCTCCTCCTATAATTCCATTTCTTCTGCTTCTTTCTCCTCATCTCCGTCCTCCTCCTCCTCCTCCTGCTCCTCCTCCTCCTCTTCCTCCTCCTCCTCCTCCTCCTCCTCCTCCGCCTCCGTCGCCGCAAGGGACAGTGCTGGGACCCTTTCTCTTCATCACTAACATCAACGATATAGAAATGAGACTGTGGGCCGTATTTTTACGTCTCTGGCTCCCCATCACGGCTATTTCCCAAGAAAGGACATTGAATTATTAGAGAGGAACTTGGAGTGTAAGATACCGTTAGTCAGGTTGTCCTTCTGTAACGCACTAGCAAGACCCCGCCTGGAGTGTGCAGTGCAGTTTTGTTCCCCTAATAACAGGAAAGATATCGAGTTATTAGAGAGGAACTTGGAGTGTAAGATACCGTTAGTCATGTTGCCCTTCAATAACTCACTAGCAAGACCCCGCCTGGAGTGTGCAGTGCAGTTTTGTTCCCCTAATAACGAACTTGGAGTGTAAGATATCTTTCTATAACTCACTAGTAAGACCCCGCCTGGAGTGTGCAGTGCAGTTTTGGTCCCCTAATACAGGACGGACATTGAGTTATCATAGAGGAACTTGGATTGTAAGACGCCGGGGGTAACATTATCTATATGACTCAATGCTAAGACCCCACCTCGAGTATGCAGTGCATTTATGGTCCCCTAAGTACAGGAAGGATTTTGAATTATTAGAGAGGAACTTGGAGTGTAAGATACCGTTAGTCATGTTCTCCTTCTATAACTCACTAGTAAGACCCCGCCTGGAGTGTGCAGTGCAGTTATGGTCCCCTAATACAGGACGGACATTGAGTTACTGGAGAAGAAATTTGATTGTAAGACCCCGTTAGTCATGTTGCACTTTTATAACTCACTAGTAAGACCCCGCCTGGAGTGTGCAATGCAGTTATGGTCCCCTAATAACAGGAAGGGTATTGAATTACTGGCGAGGGTTTAGCGACGCACCACGAAAATGATTCCCCTCTTAAGACCTCAGCCGATGTAGGACAGACATTGCCAGGAGTGTCATTTTTCGAACCGAGTCATCCGCCACTGGAACAACCTTCAAATACTTAGTGACAGAGCGATCAAGTGCCCGATAACGTTAAACAAGTGACGGTCGGACAACGCAAGCGAGGCGGGGCAGCTCGGCCATAGAGGGAGGGGGTTGTTAGAGTAGTTTCTGCAAAAGGGTCATTCGTCACTGCAACAACCTTCCTGCAAAAATTGTTAGTGGGGAAACGGTCAACGAATACAGAAATCACCTATCATTGTTATTATCATTGACCTCCTCCTCCTCCTCCTCCTCCTCCTCCTCCT
>NW_026111832.1:457500-460000 GCF_024679095.1 Eriocheir sinensis
GCGTTAGAGAAAATGAGAGAGAGAGAGAGAGAGAGCGAGAGAGAGAGAGAGAGAGAGAGAGAGAGAGAGACTGCACCTTTTGAGTGAGATTTGGCAACATTGCGCTCTCTCTCTCTCTCTCTCTCTCTCTCTCTCTCTCTCTCTCTCTCTCTCTCTCTCTCTCTCTCTCTCTCTCTCTCTCTCTCTTCATTCTTCCTCCACAATTACTTCCGCTTCCATCTTTATCTCCATCTCTCCTCTCCTCCATCTTCTTTATCTCTCTCTCTCTCTCTCTCTCTCTCTCTCTCTCTCTCTCTCTCTCTCTCTCTCTCTCTCTCTCTCTCTCTCTCAAAAGAAAAAAACTGATCCATTCGTAGAAATAGAGAGAGAGAGAGAGAGAGAGAGAGAAATGGAAATGGTATGCAAATTAATTATATTTTCTAATGCTGTGCCGAACGAAATCATGCACAAAAAATAATAAACTTAATAAAAATAATAATAATAATAATAATAATAATAATAATAATAATAATAATAATAATAATGATAACAAAAACGACAAATATAACCCTAATAATAACCAGATCTACTACTACTACTACTACTACTACTACTACTACTACTACTTCCTTCTCCGATGACGTAACACAGGTAGGAAAGACATAATTGACTGACAGGTAGTTGCTAAGAAAGGTATATTGCTCGGTAGACAGACAGAAATATCCTTAATCAATTTAAAGCTTCCTTAATACCATAAATGATAGGTGTGGTACAGGTGGAAAGGCGACCAAGATTACATAATTAGTATAAACAACACATTCTCAGGTAGAACAGACTCACAAATAATGAATCAGGTAGACAAAGGATTGAGACATTTTAACGGATCGACTCTTTCACCGGTAGTCATTCTGAGTGGTTCTGGTTGTCGGCCCCTATCCGTTGTGGCGCGCTCAGGTGTTTATAGTGGCGCCATCTTGCCTGGTTCACGCTGCCCCCCTTCCTGTATTTTCACCGATGGACCTTGGGAGGGGATATCCAGCACACCAATACCACATGGGAAACACTCCACTATCCACCACGGAGGCACAGAAAGACCTGGGAGTGTATGTTAACAGGCTACCAGTGAAGGCCAAATCCGTGCCAATCGCAGCAGACGGGTTAAGGGGACCTATTTACAATGGTCGCAACGTACGTCTGGCAGCGCGACATTTTCTAACGTCGGGAGGCGCCGGGAGTCAGGATCGTGAATGTGTGACACCAGCCTTAGCTACTCGGCGGAGACTGGACACTGGCGGCTTGTTTGCGGCAGCGGACCGGACGCTATCTACCGCTCAGCCACCGCCTCCCCAACCCACTGGATATGTAGACGGGTAGATGAGGTACACAGGTGGAGACTACGTTGATTTCTATATAAACAGCCAGGCAGATGAACATAGGGTAGGCGGTGGCTGAGTGGTAGCGTGCTGGGCCCACATTCACCACGTGATGGACGACGCGGGTTCGAATCCCCACGCTACCACCTGGGATTTTTCAGTCACCGCCGAGTGGCTTAAAACTATCCACATGCTGTCCTGAAGACCACCCATCAACCCGGACTCTAGAGGAAACCGTCCTAGTGAATCAAGAAGGAGTTCCGGGGGGCAGCATGAGCCAAGAGATGATGGCACCACTATAAAACACTTGCCTGCGCCATGACGGGCTGGGGCCAACTACCATCCAAGCCTCTCAAGAGAGCCTACCGGCGCTTAGGCGTACACGTAAAAAAAAAAAAATAATAATAATTAAGTGAGTGGAGCAGGCAGGCATGTCATTACAAGGATTCATGGTTGTAGTTTTTGCCTAACGTCCAACGCTTTCCTTCTGCTTCAGTTCATCGCGTGGCCGACAGAGGCGCTAATCCCACACACAACCTCACCTGTGCACAAGATTGCTCAGGTGTTCCCGGGTGGAGTGACGCAGCCCCGGCAATCCATCACCGACAGCTGTTTCTTGGAGTTTCGTTTTCCGTGTTGAAGCCAGTGACCTCTCTCCGCTTCAAACAGGTCAGGTCAGTTTTGTTTTGTGTGTTTTGTTTGCTCTTCGATTCCATGTTGTGAGTTTAGTAACACTAAATCAGCTTCCTCGAGGCTGGGCGTTCTGTACCGTCTCCGCCAGTTCTTCTACCCCGCACAGTTGCTGTCCATTTACAGGGGCCTTGTCCGCCCTCGTATGGAGTATGCATCTCATGTGTGGGGGGGCTCCACTCACACAGCTCTCCTTGACAGAGTGGAATTAAAGGCTCTTCGTCTCATCAGCTCTCCTCCTCATACCGATAGTCGTCTACCTCTCAAATTCCGCCGACATGTTGCCTCTCTTTCTATCTTGGGGGAATTTTTCAACTATTTGGGGAATTTTTCAACTTTTTGGGGAATTTTTCAACTTTTTGGGAGAATTTTTCAACTTTTGGGAGAATTTTTCAACTTTTGGGGGAATTTTTCAACTTTTGGGGGAATTTTTCAACTTTTGGGGGAATTTTTCATCT
>NW_026111832.1:470000-472500 GCF_024679095.1 Eriocheir sinensis
ATCTATCTCATTTTCATTTTCATCATCGTTTTCCTCCTCCTCTTCCTCCTCTTCTTCTTCCTCCTCCTTTTCTTACCCTTCTTCTTCGTTGTCTTCTTTCTTTTTATTTGAGGGTTTTTTTTTCATTCTTCCTGTGGTTTATTCTCTCTCTTCCTTATCTATCTCATTTTCATTTTCATCATCGTTTTCCTCCTCTTCCTCCTCTTCTTCTTCCTCCATCTTTTCTTCCCCTTCTTCGTTGTCTTCTTTCTTTTTATTTGAGGGTTTTTTTTCATTTTTCCTGTGGTCCTTTCTCTCTCTTCCTTATCTATCTCATTTTCATTTTCATCATCGTTTTCCTCCTCCTCTTCCTCCTCTTCTTCTTCCTCCTCCTTTTCTTCCCCTTCTTCGTTGTCTTCTTCTTTCTTTTTATTTGAGGTTTTTTTTCATTCTTCCTGTGGTTTATTCTCTCTCTTCCTTATCTATCTCATTTTCATTTTCATCATCGTTTTCCTCCTCCTCTTCCTCCTCCTCCTATACTCCAGGCCCATTAGTTAAACATCAGTAGCAGGCAATATCCTCGAAAAGATCGTTAGATACATCGGATGCCCAGAACGGTTTCAGAAATAGGCGATCCTTCTTAACGAATCTACTGGACTTCTTCCAAGGTATATTTGATAACTGGGATAATCACTTCCCTAGCGATGTCATATACCTGGACCTCCCAAAAGCCTCTGACTAGGTACCACATGTGCGACTCTTAAAGAAACTACAGTCAGCGGTATTTTTTTACGTTGTTGCCTATTGCACCGGTAGGCATCTTCCCGGTGGGGCCTGATGGTCGGCCCAAGGCTTCTTCCAGGTGGGGCCTGATGGTCGGCCCAGCCCGTTCTGGCGCAGGCGAGTGTTTATAGTGGCGCCATCTTGCATTGGCTCATGCTGCCCCCCGGAACTCGTACTTGATTCGCTTGGACGGCTTCCTCTAGAGTCCGGGTTGATGGGTGGTCTTCAGGACAGCATGTGGGTAGTTTTAAGCCACTCGGCGGTGACCGAAAAATCCGAGTGGTAGCGTGAGGATTCGAACCCGCGTCGTCCATCACGCGGCGAATGTGGGTCCAGTGCGCTATCACTTCGGCCACCGCCTACTTGACTGCGTGGATAAGAGACTGGCTTACCCATAGAAAACAACGAGTGTTAAGCCCCGTTCACACTGTGCCGACTCTGGGCCACGACTACCCACGACTCTAGGGTACACGAGGTCTTGGGTGTTGATGTGAGAGGGTCGGGCATGTCTAGAAAGAGGTCTTGAGACTGTTGCCGAATGCTGCGTCGACGTCGTGACGGGAGTCTGGAGTCGTGAGGGTTAGCACGACATGCTGACAACTAGTTGGCTGAATGTCCCAGAGAGTCGGCAAGACACCAAGACCCCAATAAAACCTCCCCCCCCCTTCTTGGAGCGTGGAAGCCAACTTGTCAAATGGAAAAGTCGCTGGGTTGTCGTGGCCCAGAGTCGGCACGGTGTGAACGGGGCTTTACTAGTGGAGTACCGCAAGGATCAGTGCTGGGACCCATTCTATTTATCTTATACATCATCGATTTAGAAACATGATTAAAATTCTCCCTGTCAAAGTTTCCTGACGACGCCATAGTGGGTGGAAGGGACCTCACGACGGCCGATTGCGAAACCATCCAAAGTGACCTTCACCAGATGATGCAATGGTCTGAAAAGTGGCAAATGTCATTCAAATATAAAATCATGCATGCACTTTGGATCCAGAAATACAGAGTAGCCCAAAAGTCCCGCACCATAGGGGAATATGACTTCTAATCAATTTGTAAGCCCTATGGTGCAGGACTTTTGGGCCACCCTGTAGTAACCACGCGTACAGCATACATGGGAGGTCGTGAATGCAGGTCGTCCAGGAGGAATCGGATCTTGGAGTCACCATCAGCAGTGACCTGAAACACGCAAAGCACTGTCAAAAAGCATATCACAAAGCCAACACCATGCTCGGGTTCATAGCGAGGAACTTCGAGTATAAAGGGTCTCTTACACTGGGTAAATTTTTCGTGGATCTTCAGTCAAACCACGATTTCCGCTGGCGTGGTTCTCATATTTCTGCGGTTTTCTGACGTGTCCACGATCTTCCAAAGCTACGGTAGATTTCACTGAAGGACGACGGTATTACTCACCATCATCAGCAAGAACGAGAAACAAAGGAGAACCACGCTAGCGGAAATCGTGGTTTGACTGAAGATCCACGGAAAATTTGCCCAGTGTAATAGCCCCTTAACCCTTCCGCTGCGATTGGCACGGATTTGGCCTTCACTGGTAGCCTGGTCACATATAGTCCCAGGTCTTTCTCTTCCTCTGTGGTGGATAGTGGAGTGTTTCCCATGTGGTATTGGTGTGCTGGATATCCCCTCACTGGTAGCCTGGTAACATATAGTCCCAGGTCTTTCTCTTCCTCTGTGGTGGATAGTGGAGTGTTTCCCATGTGGTATTGGTGTGCTGGATATC
>NW_026111832.1:482500-490000 GCF_024679095.1 Eriocheir sinensis
AGGAGGAGGAAGAAGAAGAAGAGGAGGAGGAGGAGAAGATATGGAGAGAAAAGGAGATAAATGAGGCAGAATGAGAGAGAGAGAGAGAGAGAGAGAGAGAGAGAGAGAGTTTGCTCAAAGAAAGACGGAAAGGGAAGAGAAATAGGAGGAGGAGGAGGAGGAGGAGGAAGAGGAGGAGGAGGAGGAGGAGGAGGAGGAGGTGATTCTATATATCTTGAAGTGGGATAGACGAGAGAGAGAGAGAGAGAGAGAGAGAGAGAGAGAGAGAGAGAGAGAGAGAACAAAGAACTGAAATAAGGTCAAAGCATCTATGTGCAAATAGAGAGAGAGAGAGAGAGAGAGGATAAAGAGGAAGAAAAAGAAAATGAAAAAAGAAAAGAAAAGAAATTAAAAGGATGAAAGAGAGAGAGAGAGAGAGAGAGAGAGAGAGAGAGAGAGAGAGAGAGAGAGAGAGAGAGAGAGAGAGAGAGAGAGAGAGAGAGAGAGAGAGAGAGAGAGAGAGAGAGAGAGAGAGAGAGAAAATAAATGAGAGAAAAATAACATGAAAAACCTGGGCTAGAAAAAAGGAGATTAGAGAGAGAGAGAGAGAGAGAGAGAGAGCGAGAGAGAGAGAGAGAGAGAGAGAGAGAGAGAGGAGGAGAGAGAGAGAGAGAGAGAGAGAGAGAGGAGGAGGAGGAGGGAGGAAGAAGGAGGAGGAGGAGGAGGAGGTTGCAGCTGCACGTTTGGCCTTGTCCTCCTCCTCCTCCTCCTCCTCCTCCTCCTCCTTCCTCCTCCTCCTCCTTCCTCCTCCACCTCCTCATCCTCCACCCCCGTAGAGCAAGACCACCTGCCGCCCCGCCCCTCTCTCTCTCTGACCCTCAATGTGTGTGTGTGTGTGTGTGTGTGTGTGTGTGTGTGTGCGTTTTTTCTTCCATTATATTTTCTTCTTTTCTTCAATTTTCTTCTTTGTCATCTTCCTTTTCTTCTTCGTTTTATTTTTCTTCTTTTTTTTCCTCTTCGCTTAATTTTCTTCCCTTCTTTTTCTTGTTTTTTTCTTGATTTTCTTCTTTTTCTTCATTTCTTCTTTTTCTTCATTTTCTTTTTCTTCATTTTCTTCTTTTCATTTTCTTCTTTGCTTAATTTTGTTCCTTTCTTCCTTTCCTTCTTTGTCTTCTTTTCCTTCATTTTCTTCTTTTCTTCGTTGTTTTCATCTTCCTTTTCTTGATTGTCTTCTTTTCTTTGTCTAATTTTCTTCTTTTTCTTCCTCATTTTCTTCTTTTCATTCATATATTTTTCTTCCTCTTTTTCTTCTTTTCATTTTTCTTCATTTTCTTGTCTTCCTTTTTTCTTCTTTTCCTTCTTCTTCCTCTTCTTCTTCTTCTTCTTCCTCTTCTTCTTCTTCCTCTTCTTCTTCTTCTTCTTCTTCTTCTTCCTTTTCCATTTTTTCTTTCCCTTTTTTCCTTCCATAAATTTCTTTTTAATCTCTCTCTCTCTCTCTCTTTTTTTCTTATTTGCTCCATCCTCCTCCTCCTCCCCCTCCTCCTCCCCCTCCTCCTCCTTACAGGTCCTGGTGGTAAACAGGACTTTCCTCCTCCTCCTCCTCCTCCTCCTCCTCCTCCTCCTCCTGTACCTGTCTTCCTCCTCCTCGTCCACCTCCTCCATCTCTTCCTAGCTTCCTCCACCCTTATCTCCTCCTCCTCCTCCTCTTCCTCCTCCTCCTCTAGCGATGCACTTAGACATTTTTCTCCTCTCTCTCTCTCTCTCTTCTGTTTCTTTTCTTCTTCTTTCTTACACTCTTCTCCTCCTCTTCTTCTTCCTCCTCCTCCTCCTCCTCCTCCTCCTCCTTCATATCTCTCCTTCCATTTCTTCTTCTTATCTATATTTCTTCATTTCCTCGCCTCCTCCTCCTCCTCCTCCTCCTCCTCTCTTTTTTTTCTTCCTCCGTAATCATCTTTTTCTCCTCTCTCTCTCTCTTCTTTTTTTCTTTCCTACGTCTTCTTTCTTTATCTTCCCTCCCACGCCTTCCTCCTCCTCCTCCTCTTCTTCTTCTTCCTCCTCTTCTTCTGCTTCTTCTTTCTCCTTTTTCTTCTTGTTTCTTTTTTTTCTCATTAATGTCATTCTTCTTTTCTTCCTTTATTTTTCTTCCCTTCCCTTCCCTTCCCTTCCCTTCCCTTCCCTTCCCTTCCCTTCCCTTGCCTTCCCTTCCCTTCCCTTCCCTTCCCTTCCCTTCCCTTCCCCTTCCTTCCCTTCCCTTCCTTTCCCTTCCCTTCCCTTCCCTTTCCTTCCCTTCCCTTCCCTTCCCTTCCCTTCCCTTCCCTTCCCTTCCCTTCCCTTCCCTTCCCTTCCCTTCTCTTCCCTTCCCTTCTCTTCCCTTCCCTTCCCTTCCCTTCGCTTCCCTTCCCTTCTCTTCTCTTCCCTTCCCTTCCCTTTCCTTCTCTTCCCTTCCTTCCTTCCTTCCTTCATCTCTAACTAATCTCCTTTCTTCATCTCCCTCCTCCTCCTCCTCCTCCTCCTCCTCTCTCTTCCTTCTACCTCATTTCTCCTTTCCTACCTACATGCTTTCCTCCTCCTCCTCCTCCTCCTCCTCCTCCTCCTCCTCCACACCTGTAGCTCGTTAGAGAAGAGAAGGAGGAGGAAGAGGAAGAGGAGGAGGAGGAGGAGGCTTGTTAGTTGCTTATTTTTCTTCCTTCCTTCCTTCCTTCCTTCCTTCCTTTCTTTCTTTCTTTCTTTCTTTCTTTCTTTCTCTCTCTCTCTCTCTCTCTCTCTCTCTCTCCTTCCTCTCCTCCTCCTATTCCTCCTCTTCCTCCGCCTCCTCCTCCTCCTCTTGCTTCCTTCTCTTTCTTTCCTCATTTATCTTCCACTGTCTTCCTCCTACTTTTTCCTCCTCCTCCTCCTCCTCCTCCTTCATCTTCCTCCTCCTCTTTTTATCTCCTTCCTCCCTTCAGCTTTCTCCTCCTTTCTTATTATTCCTCCTCCTCCTCCTCCTCCTCCTCCTCTTCTTCTTCTTTCTTCCTTTCCCTTCCTTACCTTTTTCTAATCATTCTTTATCAACCCTCCTCCTCCTCCTCCTCCTCCTTTTCCTCCTCCTCCTCCTCCTCCTCCTCCTCCTCCTCCTTGGACAGTTAGCACAGGTGAGCTTGTTACCTGCACATAAAGAGTTATACTAATTAGAGGAGGAGGAGGAGGAGGATAGGAAGGAAACAGAAGAAGTGAAGGAAAAGAAGAAGAAAAAGATAAGAGAGAGAAGGTGAAGGAAGGAAGGAAGGAGGAGGAGGAGGAAAAAATGATAATAATTAGAAAAAGTAAGAAAGTAAAAAGAAAAAGGAAGAGAAAGAGAAGGAAGGAAGGAAGGAAGGAAGTGAAAGAAGGAAGGAAGGAAGGAAGAGAAAGAAGGAAGGAAGGAAGGACGGAAGGAAGGAAGGAAGGAAGAGAAAGAAGGAAGGAAGGAAGGAAGAGAAAGAAGGAAGGAAGGAAGAAAGAGAAGGAAGGAAGGAAGGAAGGAAAGAAGAAAGAAAGCAAAGAAGAAGAAGAACAACAAAAAAGAAGAAGGAAAAAGGAAGAGAGGAAGAGGAGGAGGAAGAGAAAAAGAAAGAATGAATGAATAGCAAGAAGAGGAAGAAGAGGAGGAGGAGGAGGAGGAGGAAGAGGAGATAAAGAAGAACGTGAAAGGAAGATACGAAGGAACAAATTAACCAGAAGAAGAAGAAGAAGAAGAAGAAGAAGAAGAAGAAGAAGAAGAAGAAGAAGAAGAAGAAGAAGAAGAAAGAGGAAAAGAAATTCGTATAGGATGATATAGAGTGATGAAAGAAGGAAGAAGAAGAGGAGGAGGAGGAGGAGGAGGAAGAAGAAGAAGAAGAAGAAGAAGAAGATGATGAAAGGAATGTATGAGAAGTAGAAATGAAGAACGAATTAGGAGGAGGAGGAGGAAGAAGAAGAAGAAGAAGAAGAAGAAGAAGAAGAAGAAGAAGAAGAGGAGGAAGCATGAACGAAGATAAAAGAGAGGAAGAGGAGGAAAGAGGAAAGGAAGAAGAAGAAGAAGAAGAGAATAAGAATAAAGATGGAGAGGAAGAGGAGGAGGAGGAGGAGGAAGAGGATGTGAAGGTGGTTAACGAGGTAAGGGAAGATGAGGAGGAGGAGGAAGAGGAGGAGGAGGAGATAAAGGAAAATGGAGGAAGAGAGGAAGGAGGATGCAGGAGGAGGAGGAGGAGGAGGAAGAGGAGGACCCCGTTAGACGCGTGTGGGTCGCTGATGGAGGAGGAGGAGGAAGAGGAGGAGGAGGAGGAGGAGTGCTGAATTCTCGCTCCAGGACTTGCATGAAGAAGAAGAAGAAGAAGAAGAAGAAAAAGAGGAGGAGGAGAATGCATGAAAAAGTGAGATAGAAGGAAGAAGAAGAGGAGGAGGAGGAGGAGGAATTTAAAAAAAGAAAGGAAAGAAAAAAAGAGAGAGAGAGAGAGAGAGAGAGAGAGAGAGAGAGAGAGAGAGAGAGAGAGAGAGAGAGGAAAAAGTTGAAAAACCAAAGAAGAAAATAAATGGAAGAAGAGAAAGAAGAGGAGGAGGAGGAGGAAGAGGAAGAAGAAGAGAAAGAAGAGGAGGAGGAGGAAGAAGAAGAGGAGGAGGAGGACTATAACATGAACAAGAAAAAAAAAGAAATAGAAGGAGAAGAAGAAGAAGAAGAAGAAGAAGAGGAAGAAGAAGAAATCGAAGAACAAGAAGAAGAACAAGAAGAAGAAGAAGAAGAAGAAGACTTTTATCAGGGGTCAACTCCCTTTCCCTTCCTCCTCCTCCTCCTCCTCCTCCTCCTCCTCCTCCTCCTCCTCTTCATCTTTCCTCCACCCCCACTAACTCTTCCTCCTCCTCCTCCTCCTCCTCCTCCTCCTCCCTTCCTGCTTTCTTCCCCACCCTTTCTTCCCTTGACCTCCTCCTCCTCCTCCTCCTCCTCCTCCTCCTCGGCCGTTCCTTCACCCAAATCACAAGCTCTCCTAAGGGTCCTCCCCATTCCTTCACCCATATCACAAGCTCTCCTTCCTCGGCCATTCTCTTCTCTCTCTCTCAAGCTCTCTCTCTCTCTCTCTCTCCTTCTACCCATATCACAAGCTCTCCTCTCTCGCCGTTCCTTCTCTCATTTCACAACACCTAATACTCGATATTTCTTTCACCCATATCACAAGCTCACCCTTACTCAGCCGTTCCCTTCACCCATATCACAAGCTCTCCCTTACTCAGCCGTTCCCTTCACCCATATCACAAGCTCTCCCTTCCTCAGCCGTTCCCTTCACCCATATCACAAGCTCTCCCTTCCTCGGCCGTTCCCTTCACCCATATCACAAGCTCTCCCTTCCTCGGCCGTTCCCTTCACCCATATCACAAGCTCTCCCTTCGACCATTCCTTCACCCATATCACAAGCTCTCCTTCCTCGGCCATTCCTTCACCCATATCACAAGCTCTCCCTCCTCGGCCGTTCCCTTCACCCATATCACAAGCTCTCCTTCCTCCCTCCTTCACCCATATCACAAGCTCTCCCTTCCTCAGCCGTTCCCTTCACCCATATCACAAGCTCTCCCTTCCTCGGCCGTTCCCTTCACCCATATCACAAGCTCTCCCTTCCTCAGCCGTTCCCTTCACCCATATCACAAGCTCTCCCTTCCTCGGCCGTTCCCTTCACCCATATCACAAGCTCTCCCTTCCTCGGCCATTCCCTTCACCCATATCACAAGCTCTCCCTTCCTCAGCCATTCCCTTCACCCATATCACAAGCTCTCCCTTCCTCGCCCGTTCCCTTCACCCATATCACAAGCTCTCCCTTCCTAGACCATTCTCTTTTTCAATCTCTTTTCTTCTTTTTCTTCATCTGGGTATTTTTTTTCCTTCCTTCTATCTCCATTTTTTCATTTCTTTCATTTTCTTTTAATTAATTTTCTTTATTTTCTTCTCTTCCTTCCTTTCTTCCTTCCTTTATCTCTTAATTTCTCATCTAATTCCTTCTTTTTATTAATATTATCGAATTTTTCTCCCTCGGTCACATTCACGTAACATCAAAGTCATCACGTATTTTTTTTTTCCTAATTTCTCTCTCAAAAAAATCATTCACAGCCAATTTTTTTCCACCTGCAGATTTTTCACATTTCCCATTTTTTCAGTTTCGAGATTTCAATATTTTTTTCTCGTATATTTGGTGGCAAGGATTTGGGGTCATTTTTCAAACTAAGATGTGTATGTTTTTTTTGTTTATCTGTATTGCTTCTTATCAAACTGTTTTTAATGCTTCCAACTAATCATATGTGCTTCCTTACTAATGGGACTTTCTATACAACAAAGTGAGGGCATTCTTTGTTAATTTATGCTATAATTTTCTGGCTATCATGAGTTTGAAAATTCGCTGACCTTAACCTAACCTAACCTAACCTAACAAAACCCCAAACAGTCACTATAGGCCTTGACTCAGAAAACTCATATATGCTTCCTTACTAATGAGACTTTCTATACAACAAAGTAAGGTCATTCTGTGTTGATTTATACCATAAGTCGCTGGCTGTCATGTGTTTGAAAATTCCCTAAACTTAACCTAACAATACCATTAAAGTTACTATAGGTCTTGACTCCGAAAACTCATCTATGCTTCCATACTAATGAGACTTTCTATATAACAATGTGAGGTCATTCTGTGTTGATTTAAACCATAAGGTGCTGGCTATCATGTGTTTGAAAATTCCGTAACTTAACCTAACCTAACCTAACCTAACAAAACCCCAAACAGTCACTTTAGGCCTTGACTCAGAAAACTCATATATGCTTCCTTACTAATGAGACTTTCTATACAACAAAGTGAGGTCATTCTGTGTTGATTTATGCTATCGGTCTCTGGATATCATGTGTTTGAAAATTCGGTAAACTTAACCTAACCTAACCTAACAAAACCCCAAACAGTCACTATAGGTCTTGACTCAGAAAACTCATATATGCTTCCTTGCTAATGAGACTTTCTATACAACAAAGTGAGGTCATTCTTTGTTGATTTATGCTATCGGTCTCTGGATATCATGTGTTTGAAAATTCGGTAAACTTAACCTAACCTAACCTAACCTAACAAAACCACAAAAAGTTACCATACGTCTTGACTCAGAAAACTCATCGATGCTTTCTTACTAATGAGACTTTCTATACAACAAAGTGAGGTCATTCTGTGTTGATTTATACCATAAGGTGCTGGCTATCATGTGTTTGAAAATTCCCTAAATTTAACCTAACAAAACCCCAAACAGTTAATATAGGACTTGACTGAGAAAATTCATATATGCTTCCTTACTAATGAGACTTTCTATACAACAAAGTGAGGTCATTCTGTGTTGATTTATACCATAAGTCGCTGGCTGTCATGTGTTTGAAAATTCCCTAACTTAACCTAACCTAACAAAACCCCAAACAGTCACTATAGGTCTTGACTCAGAAAACTCATATATGCTTCCTTGCTAATGAGACTTTCTATACAACAAAGTGAGGTCATTCTGTGTTGATTTATACCA
>NW_026111832.1:527500-547500 GCF_024679095.1 Eriocheir sinensis
TGGTGGTTGTGTTGAGACTAATGGTTCGACTGTTATTGGTGGGAGAGTTGGTGGTGATTGTGTTGAGACTAATGGTTCGACTATTATTGGTTTGAGAGTTGGTGGTATTGATGGGAATGGTGGATCGCCTGTTATTGGTGGGAGAGTTGGTGGTGGTTGTGTTGAGACCAATGGTTCGACTGTTATTGGTGGGAGAGTTGGTGGTGGTTGTGTTGAGACTAATGGTTCGACTGTTATTGGTGGGAGGGTTGGTTGTGGTGTTGGGACTGGTGGTTCGATTATTATTGGTGGGCGGGTTAGTGGTATTGGTCTTGGGAGTGGTGGCTCGACAGTTATTGGAGGCTGTGTACCTGATAGTAAAAAGGGCGGTGGCTGAAGTGTTTGTTGGGAAAATTTTGCATCTATAACTAGCGGGTCTCGAATTGGTGGATATGTGAAAGGATAAGGTGGTAGTACTGTTATTCTAATTGGCGGGTCTACAATGTTTGGGTCATGGTCTCGATATGGTGTTGGGAGTGGTCGATGTGGTGGACTCTCTGTAATGTGGGAGTATACTGGCATTGATAGTGGGTGTATTTCTCCTTGTGCTGGTGGTGGTGATGGTGGTGGTGCGATGGTGGTCTCGACGTTGACATAAGAACACATCTCCAAGGCGTCAGTGACCTCGCAGTTTCGGCACGCCCTCTCGACCGTCTTGATCTGCGCGGGAAGAAACCACAAACACACTCACAAAGATGGACTCCTTCCTCTTACCTCAACGTTCACGGTCTCTGTAGTAATTCCTCAACGTTAGGGATCTCTTCCAGTCGAACCTGAACATTCACAGATTTATCCTAGCCATCCCAGAACATCCGCGGTCTCTCTAAACTGCGACCATTACTATATTTTGTAGTAATACCTCAACTTTCGCGATCTTTTTTAGTAATTCCTCAACATCAGGGATCTCTTCCAGACATCCCAGAACATCCACGGTCATTACTATATTTGCAACCATTCTTCAACGTTCACGGTCTCTGTAGTAATTCCTCAACCTCAGGGATCTCTTCCAGACAAACCTGAACATTCACGGATCTCTGAACATCCGTGGTCTTCCTCAACCTACTGTCATTAATATCTTTGCAGTCATCCCTCAATATAAGCAGTTTACACGGACATCTACTACTACTACTACTACTACAACTACTACTAGACCTACTGCTATCATTATATCGGCAGGTCATCCCCCGTTCTTCGCCGTTCTCGAATTCGCACAAAGATATACCACTCCTCCTCCTCCTATTTGCCATCCTCATCTTCCTCATCTATTCCTACTTTCCCATAATCAAAACTGCATCCCTCCTCCTCCTCCTCCTTCTTCTTCTCCTCCTCTTCCTCCTCAAAATCCTCCTCCTACTCCTCTATTTCCCCCTTACTCCTTTCCATACCCTAACTTAACCTGTCTCCTCTTCAACCTCACCTCCTCCTCCTCCTCCTCCTCCTCCTGCTTCTTCCTCCGCTACTTACCACCAGGACACACCCTTGACACTGCACATTGTCGGGGAACTTGAGGGTGTGGTAGAACTCTGAGGGAATGAGATCCTTCTTCACCAATACCGACTCGTTGTGTCTCTTTCCTTCGAGCTGCACCACGGTCGAGCTAGAGGAATTAGAAGGTTATCCAATGCCCGATCATTAGTATATTTTGCAGTAATACCTCAACGTTCACGGTCTCTGTAGTAATTCCTCAACATCAGGGATCTCTTCCAGTCAAACCTGAACATTCACGGATTCCTTCTAGCCATCCCTGAACATCCGTAGTCTTCCAAACTAACTATTAATCGAAACAAAGATTGAAGGGAAGGTCAGACCATCTCTCCACCTGATCCCCTGTCGGTAATAGCTTCCACAAAACAAACTCCTCACTCCCAGCCTCTTCCACCTTAATCAGTGCCAATACTGATCTTTCCCTCAATCTAAATAAGGATTGAAGGGAAGGTCAGACCATCTCCCCACCTAATCCCCTGTCGGTAATAGCTTCCACAAAACAAACGCCTCGCTTCCAACCTCTTCCCCGTTAATTAGAAGATTACCCAATGCCTGAAACTATATGAAGTCTCTCGCATACTGTCCTAAAAACTGATCTTTCCCTAAATCGAAATAAGGATTGAAGGGAAGGTCAGACCGTCTCTCCACCTGATCCCCTGTCGATAATAGCTTCCACAAAACAAACCTCCGATACCCTACGCCCCTGTCCACCCAGCAGTGAATGGGTACCAGGTATTAATCGGGGGTTGTGTCCCGTCTCCTGGGGTCTGTTCCCTTCTATAATTCCTTCCCCTTCTGTCTCTCTCCGGCATATGACCACAGATGTTGCGCCCACTAAACAAAACTTTCCCTTCTCCTATAATTCCTTCCCCTTCTGTCTCTCTCCGGCATATGACCACAGATGTTGCGCCCACTAAACAAAACTTTCCAAACTTTTCCAACAACACAAACTCCTCACTTACAACCTCTTCCCCACTAATCACTGTCAATACTAAGGTTCCCAAAACACACCGGCACTTACTCGATTCGCTTGCACTGAAGGAGCGGTTTGCTGCCGATTACTGGGGGTGTCTGGTGGCAGAGCTCGAAGATCACCTCCGCGAACCCTTTGAAGAATGGGAACCTCTGCACGGTGTTCAGCTCCTGCAAGAGTCGGGAAATGGTAGGCAGGGCAAAGAAGGCAAAGGTTCACGCTAAGGGATTTGTAGTTGTGGCTTTTTTTTTTTGTTTTCTTTTTTTTACGTCTACGCCTATAGCGCCGGTAAGCTTGCTTGAGGGGCCTGGATGGTGTTCGGCCCCAGCCCATCATGGCGCAGGCAAGTGTTTATAGTGGCGCCATCTTCTTTTCAACGTCTCTGGCTCCCATTACACCAGGTATTCGTTCTATGCGAGGGCTACGTTCTGCAAAAAGCTCGCATAATGTGAATTCCCATGTATCGAACCTATCATCAAATCAATTATAGGGGGTTATGTTCCACAGCGAAGATCAATTAGGTTTTCACGGGTGATTTTCCAGTTGGGTATAGTTTGACCCTTCGTCTGTACCGTGAACCTAAAAGACCACTCATTAGGACCTGACTGATCTCCTGTTTGACCTTTGGGAATAGTTGCTTTGAGGGGAGGAAGGGTCTGTGAACACCGATTTTTGCCTCTTTTAGAAGTTGCTGGGATCTTCTTCATAGGAATCTTTTGTGATCCTAGTGATAGTTTTACGCGACTTCTGTACTACTACTACTACTACTACTACTACTACTACTACTACTACTACTACTACTACTACTACTGTTGCTACTTACCCCTCCTGTGCTGACAGCTAGTGGAGGAATTCCGTTGTCCACCCCATACTGAGAGAGAGAGAGAGAGAGAGAGAGAGAGAGAGAGAGAGAGAGAGAGAGAGGGAGAGGGAGAGATTGTTATATACATATTTTGTTTAATGTTTAATTTTGTCATATATCAAAATCAAACGTGTGTGTGTGTGTGTGTGTGTGTGTGTGTGTGTGTGTGTTACCTTGAGATCTCCACAAGGGGTGCCGGGCGGTTCCTCCAACACGTAGCGTCGAGTTGAACGGATGCCCTCACTGGTACAGCCACACACCTGAGAAAGAAACAGATAGATAGATAGACAGATAGTGGGCCGCCTGGTCAGCGTTCGGGACCTTGGTTGAAGTCCCACGAAAACACGCTGATCCTTCAAAACCCAAGCCGAGTGTGTTAAGGTCACCCACATGCTACCCTGACCTTCAATACACCCTGACCAGCGATATGGGTCAAGAGGAAAACCTGGGGGGGGGGGGGGGGCCGTGGGGGGGGACGGGGGAGGGGGGCAACATGAGCCAAGGAAGAGTCACATATCACGTCAGTCACTGTAAATAAAGTCCGCCCGCTCTACTACCGAGAGGGGCCGTCCGAGAGGCACCTCAAGACAGCCTGGCAGCGCTATAACCAGCACATAAAGAAAGAAATAGATACAATATAACCATTTTTTTCAAGAGAGAGAGAGAGAGATTTACATTGAAAATCAGACCACACAGACCCCATGGGTGGTCTGTCCTTAAACCTAAGTGATTCTACATTAATCAGAAGACTCCAAAACGTTGCTTTTCTACTCTAGTTGATATTAAGTTGAAGGAAGTGACGGTCGAGCTTGTTTCTGAAGGAGTCAATCGTGTTACACTGGACCACTGACGGGGGGAGCTTGTTCCATTCTCGCACTACAACGTTGGTGAAGAAAAATTTGGTGCAGTCTGAATTTACTTGTCTACATCTGAGTTTTACGCCATTGTCCCTCGTACGCAAAGTGTCATCGATCATAAACAATGTTGATCTGTCTACATTCGTGAAACCATTAAGTATTTTAAAACATTCGATCAGTTTTCCTCGGAGGCGACGTTTCTTAAGAGAGAACATGTTAAGGGTGGAAAGCCTTTCTTCGTAGGATTTGTTGCGCAAGGAAGGGATCATTTTTGTTGCCCGACGCTGAACACCTAATTTAGCAATATATATATATATATATATATATATATATATATATATATATATATATATATATATATATAAATAAAAAGAAATACAAAAAAAAAGAAAAAAAGAAAAAGGGAGAAAAAAGAAAAAAAGTGAAGAAAAAGGGAGCTAAGAAGAGAGAGAGAGAGAGAGAGAGAGAGAGAGAGAGAGAGAGAGAGAGAGAGAGAGAGAGAGTGTAACCACATCCATGCACTGACAACAATCACAACTACTTCACCAAAACAAAAATTATATCAGAAAAAAAAACTATCTTCTTACCATCAACAATAGGTACAGCACTTCCCTCGTCCCCATGGTGGTGGAAGAGGAGGAGGAGGAGGAGGAAGAGGAGGAGGAGATGGTCGGGGTGGCGTGGAAACTGCCCCTTCCTCTTCCATATCCATTCGTATATATATATAACCAAGGAGGAGGAGGAGGAGGAAGAAGAGGAAGAGGAAGAGGAGGGGGTGTTAGTGTGAAGATAAAAAGGTTAGTGTGAAAACGTGATCAATTCGCAAACAAAAGTAGTGGTAGTAGTAGTAGTAGTAGTAGTAGTAATAGTAGTAGTGGTAGTAGTAACAGTAGTAGTAGTAGTTCAGTTTCATATATAACTTTTTTTTCTTCTTCCTCCTCCTCCTCTTCCTCTTCTTCCTCTTCCTCCTACTTCCCTTCTATTTATTTATCCATTTCTTTATTGAGAGAGAGAGAGAGAGAGAGAGAGAGAGAGAGAGAGAGAGAGAGAGAGAGAGAGAGAGAATTCTACAATTTTTTAACTAATTTTCTTTTTCTTTTCTTTTCTTTCCTCAGAACTCAAACTAATAATAATGATGATGATGATTGCCTCTTGATTCCTCCTCCTCCTCCTCCTCTTGATCCTCTTGAAAACGTGTGTAAGTATGACCGTATATCCCCACACACACACACACACACACACACACACACACACACACATGTTTATACCTTGTTAATTAGGATCTGCAAGTGTTATGTAAGCGCTTCTAGTTCAGGGTAAGACTGTTTTTCCTCCCGTCAGGCGATATATAAAAACATGTGTGCCAATGTTCAAATGTTTGCCTCAGAAGCTTCGCCAGTCATTGCCAACTCAAAAAACAACCGAAACAGACAAAGAGCAAAGGGAACGGCCAAGGAAGGAAAGATATAATGGTAACAGTAATGGGTAGGCGGTGGCTGAGTGGTTAGCGTGCGGGCCCAAGTCGTAGGCAGGAGGAAATACAGATGAAGGAGATTGTTCCAGAGTTTACCAGCGTGAGGGATGAAAGAGTGAAGATGCTGGTTAAGTCTTGCATAGGGGGTTTGGACAGTACAGGGATGAAAGAGTGAAGATGCCGGTTAACTCTTGCATAAGGGGTTTGGACAGTACAGGGATGAAAGAGTGAAGATGCCGGTTAACTCTTGCAGAAGGGATTTAGATAGTATATTTATGAAAGAGTGAAGATGCCGGTTAACTCTTGCAGAAGGGATTTGGATAGTATAGTGATGAAAGAGTGAAGATGCTGGTTAATTCTTGCATAAGGGGTTTGGATAGTACAGGGATGAGCTTGAGTAGAAAGTCGTGTGAGGCGAGGCCGCGGGAGGGGGGGAGGCATGCAGTTAGCAAGTTCAGAAGAGCAGTCAGCGTGAAAATATCGATAGAAGATAAAAATAGAGGCAACATGGCGACGGAATTTAAGAGGTA
Source organism: Eriocheir sinensis (assembly GCF_024679095.1). NCBI lineage: Eukaryota > Metazoa > Arthropoda > Malacostraca > Decapoda > Varunidae > Eriocheir > Eriocheir sinensis. The sequence continues at coordinate 533,721 of NW_026111832.1, forward strand.
GAAGGTTGTCAGTAAGAGGAGGAGAGCTGATGAGACGAAGAGCCTTTGACTCCACTCTGTCAAGGAGAGCTGTGTGAGTGGAGCCCCCCCACACGCGAGATGCATACTCCATACGAGGGCGGACAAGGCCCCTGTATATGGATAGCAACTGTGCGGGGGAGAAGAACTGGCGGAGACGGTACAGAACGCCCAACCTCGAGGAAGCTGATTTAGTAAGTTGAGATTTTGAGTCAAGGACAGACCGAGGATGTTTAGTGTTGAGGAAGGTGACAGCTGAGTGTTGTCGAAGAATAGGGGATAGGTGTTTGGAAGATTGTGTCGAGTTGATAGGTGGAGAAATTGGGTTTTTGAGGCATTGAAGGACACAAGGTTCCTTCTACCCCATGACTCACGCGGATATATAGCACACATAGACCAAAATTGACCTTTATTTGTTATATTAGCTAGAAAGCAAGTTAGTTAGCCAGTTAGAGAGAAAAATAAAGTTAATGTGCCGATAGGATGTCACAACACCTACCACAGCACAGTCCCAGCCCAGACCTGTGACATCAAGATCAAGAGCAACTCGGAGACGGTCAAAATTCGTAAACAGCTTCACTATTTTCGTTATTTCTTCGTTATAACGCTTCGTAACGCCGCCCAAAGCCTACAGATGGAGGATAAGTGTTTGAGGAGTGATTTGAGAGGAGGAAATGGCGGGAGAAGAGGAGAGAGGTGGCGTGAAGAGGAGTTGAAGAAGAGTGATTTTGGTGAGTGGGCTTGGATGGGTGGTAGGTCTCTCTCTCTCTCTCTCTCTCTCTCTCTCTCTCTCTCTCTCTCTTTTATCATTCATATTTAAATGTTTACGCTCTCTCTCGTTCATCGTTCATATTTACATATTTACTCTCGTTCATCGTTCATATTTAAATGTTTACACTCTCTGTCTCTCTCGTTCATCGTTCATATTTAAATGTTTACGCTCTCTCTGTCTCTCTCTCTCTCGTTCATCGTTCATATTTAAATGTTTACGCTCTCTCTCTCTCTCTCTCTCTCTCTCTCTCTCTCTCTCTCTCTCTCTCTCTCTCTCTCTCTCTCTCTCTCTCTTATGTAAACTCAAGAGTAAGTGTTTTCTCCTCCTCCCGCCTCTCTTTCACATCCCACAAATAAAGGTCATGAAGCTCCTCTTGCAACCTAACATATCGTAGAAGTTCAATATGGAGGACAGGCTGGGAAGGGAAAAATTAGTAACCCAGAGACTACCCTACATTGTCTGCCTGATAAAATAGTACAGTCATCCCTCAAATAGTACGGTTTTCAATAGTTTGGTTTCGGTTGTTACAATGTCTGCCTGATAGAGTAGTACAATCATCCCTCAAATAGTACGGTTTTCAATAGTTTGGTTTCGGTTGTTACAATGTTTGCCTGATAAAATGGTACAGTCATCCCTCAAATAGTACGGTTTTCAATAGTTTGGTTTCGGTTGTTACAATGTTTGCCTGATAAAATGGTACAGTCATCCCTCAAATAGTACGGTTTTCAATAGTTTGGTTTCGGTTGTTACAATGTCTGCCTAATTAAATAGTACAATCATCCCTCAAATAGTACGGTTTTCAATAGTTTGGTTTCGATTGTTACATTGTCTGCCTAATTAAATAGTACAATCATCCCTCAAATAGTACGGTTTTCAATAGTTTGGTTTCGGTTGTTACATTGTCTGCCTAATTAAATAGTACAATCATCCCTCAAATAGTACGGTTTTCAATAGTTTGGTTTTTGTTACATTGTCTCCCTAATAAAATGGTACAGTTTCCAATAGTTCGGTTTTATGTGGATTTTTATAGAAGATTTTTTTTAGGATTTTTAAGCTTCCCGACGAGCAGTAAATTTGAAAATCCAAAAAAATCTTCTTAGAAAATGTACATAAGCCCAAAACCGCACTATTAGAAACTGTACTATTCGAGTCGAGAGATGACTGTACTCGTAGGTGAAGTTGGGAGCATGCTATATATTGCTGCGCGTTGCATCGATGATCATTTCCGCAGCCTTGACCTTATGAGCCTGTGGCGGACTCGTATAATTCGTAACGTGACCGATCATGGCTTTTAATCAGCGTCTGTACTCAAAGATGAACTGTGTGTGATGAAGGTTCAGTGTGCTGGAAATGATTGTTGAATATTTAATTGTGATACTTTAATGAAAATAGCGGACACTGAACTAGTTGTTATATGTGTTATTATTCGTAAAAGAAATTAAGACACTCACTCACTACAATGTTTGAGAATAAGTGCATCGAAGACTATTATTGACTCACTACGATGTTTGAGAATAAGGGCATCGAAGACTGTTATTGAGGCTAACGTTGAAACTGTTGATGGCCCTCGTAGACCACTGCATCAGCGGTGGAGCAGGGCCTGAAACCTCATCAACGGTAAACGGTATCCACTAGCCCAGGACCGGATTCCCACAATTTACCTTCCCCAAGTTTCCCCAGGCACCCGTTTATCGACCAACCCTAAAGGAAGGATGAACAGAAGCTAATCGGACTCCAACTGTGCCCTGAGGAGTAGGAGGCGGTCACAGAAACCACTCAGCCACAGAGGCGCAGGGGCGGGGGTGTAAAGAGAGGAAGCCCATTGGAACTCTCACTCTGCCCGGGAAGAGAACCAAAAATCTATATTCAACGGAGAAATTTTGGTTGTGTGTCCGTGTCTAGTGATCGCCCCCCCCAAATTCTTTTCTAAATCCGCCACTGTCTCTCTTTATTTGATCATATGCTGATGCTTCTTCCCTTCCGATCGATCTATCTGCCTTCTTCCCTTTCCCTATCCTTCCCTTCAATTCCCTTCCCTTTCTCTACCCCTTCCCATCCCTTCAATTCCCTTCCCTTTCTCTCCCTTCCCCAACATTAACCCCTAACTGCAAACTCCTTTCATCCACCCAATTGTCTGTGGTGGTGGTGGTGGTGGTGGTGGTGGTGGTGAACCTGACTTCTGGCCCAAACAGGTGGTCAGGTGAGGTCGTTAGCAGGTGTTGTGTTGTTCGTTCTCACCTTGTTGAATAAGCTGACCCCCTCGCCTTGCTTCATTTGTTATTATTATCATTAGTTACTTTATTTTATTTACTGGGAATACATGCGGCCATTCTGTCTGTTAGGTTTTCTGTCTATTAAGTTCTGTTTCATCCGTTGATTCTGTCTCTAAGTTCACCTGTCTTGGGTTCATTGTTTGGTAATTGATTCTGTCTCTAAGTTCATCTGTCTAAGGTCTCTTTCACACGAGCGGTTTTTGACGCTCTGGCACGTGCTGGACCGCAGGCACCTGGACATCCACGGGTCAAGTGCGGTGTCTGCCACATCCACTTCTCTGTCTCCTCCACACGGCGAGGTGCACACCTCCACCCAAACTTCTGTCTTCCTTGTCTTGTTTTTGTAATCCCCTCAAGAGGGATCCTACAAACAAGGCCGCCTTTCAGTCTCGGAGATCAGCAGCTCCGTGCGGTGATGAGCTAAATTAGCCATAACTCTGAAATTTCAATGCACTAAATGTTGTACAGCGGTATACAGAATTAATATGTAAGACACTTACATTTTCAATATACATTAATTGAACGTTCATAAGATGGGAAAAATAGTGCATATCAGCTTTTGCAATGATGCAGACACAGTGGTGGCGTGCCCTTCCTCCCAGTGCTGACAGACAACTGTCCCTCAAACACCGCATGTGTGAAGGCGCCCACACCAACACATGAACACCCAAACCGCTGTGCGGCATTTCTGCCGCTGCGGTCTTGCTGGCAGTATGGCAGGGTGCGGCTGCCGGCCTCATGTGAATGCACCCATAAGAGTCAGTGTAAAGCTAACCCGTGCGGCGCGTGCCGCAGCGGCAAGAACCGCTCGTGTGAAAGAGGCCTTAGACAGAGGAACTAAGAGACAGAATCAATTACCAATTATTATGTACTCATTTTATAGTGAACATAAGAACGTAGGAGTCTGCAGGAGCCCGGTAGGGAGGTCTGCAAAAGGGTGGCCAATAGGAAAGTTGCAAGAGGCCGGTAGGATTTGCTCCTCACACACCCCTGGCCTGAGTTGTATCAATAAATCATCCCTTATATTACAGGTAAGATCATGGAGCCAAGCTGAACGGAAGACTGGGAGAGATGGAATGAACTGGCGGTGTGTCCTGAGCTGTGTGGGGACCAGACAGCTGCTGAAGGGAAGGACTGTGCAGGTACCTTATGCATTGCTTGTTGTATATGGCAGTAGTAGTAGCATATATATATATATATATATATATATATATATATATATATATATATATATATATATATATATATATATATATATATATATATATATATATATATATATATATATATATATATATATATATATATATATATATATATATATATATATATATATATATATATATATATATATACACACACACACACACACACACACACACACACACACACACACACACACATATTTACATGCTTTACAAGCACAATTAATACATAGGCCTAAGACTAATATTTTATTTCAAATGTCATACATTTTCTCAATGGAGATTAATTTACAGCGTCATCCCTTTGCTAAAAGCCTAAAATGTTAATAAAAAATTTCCTATGTTGAATATTACATGTTTGAAGTCTTATTTATTTTATATCAAATAAAACTAAAATAAGGATATATTACCCTGAATACCTGAAATTCCATGAACAAGTTTAAAATATAATGACATTGAAAAAACAAAAAAAAAACATAGGGTTTATTTAAAAAAAACATGGTTTAAACCAATCCACCGTGCCTAATCCTTCAGTCTTGGCATTAAAAACTTCCTTATTTCAGGCCTGGTGGTGTGTGGGGCCCTTCAGCAGCCAGCCCTCTAATAAGCTTCTGGGATGGCTTGTAGAGGCTGGTGGTGATGCAGTCTTCCAGTTGGGACGCCCTGTACTGGGAGAAGTCTTGCCCATGGTGGTGGTGATACAAGCCTTCAACAAGCTCTCTGGACTGGCCTAATAAGTCTTGTCTCCACACTGGCTTGTACTGGAGAAGTCTTGCCCATGGAGGAGGTGATACAAGCCAGCGATCAGCCTCACTTCAGGAGCAGTCTGTCAAGGGGAAGAGGAATGTAAATTTAGTCGATGAAGTGTGTGTGTGACATTTCCTGATATCCATTTAAACTCTTTAGTTAGCATGACAAGATTAATGTTAAAAAGTAAGGGATATATTTTTATGCCCCTGTCCACCCAGCAGTGAATGGGTACCAGGTATTAATCGAGGGTTGTGTCCCGTCTCCTGGGGTCTGTTCCCTTCTCCTATAATTCCTTCCCCTTCTGTCTCTCTCCGGCATATGACCACAGATGTTGGGCCCACTAAACAAAACTTTCCCTTCTCCTATAATTCCTTCCCCTTCTGTCTCTCTCCGGCATATGACCACAGATGTTGTGCCCACTAAACAAAACTTTCCCTTCTCCTTTAATCCTTCCCCTTCTGTCTCTCTCCGGCATATGACCACAGATGTTGCGCCGACTAAACAAAACTTTCCCTTCTCCTATAATTCCTTCCCCTTCTGTCTCTCTCCGGCATATGACCACATGTTGTGCCCACTAAACAAAACTTTCCCTTCTCCTATAATTCCTTCCCCTTCTGTCTCTCTCTGGCATATGACCACAGATGTTGCGCCGACTAAACAAAACTTTCCCTTCTCCTATAATTCCTTCCCCTTCTGTCCCTCTCCGGCATATGACCACAGATGTTGCGCCCACTAAACAAAACTTTCCCTTCTCCTATAATTCCTTCCCCTTCTGTCTCTCTCCGGCATATGACCACAGATGTTGCGCCGACTAAACAAAACTTTCCCTTCTCCTATAATTCCTTCCCCTTCTGTCTCTCTCCGGCATATGACCAAAGATGTTGCGCCCACTAAACAAAACTCTCCAACTTATCTATCCACAGAATCATGGCCTCTGGTGCAGTGGTCAGTGTAAGGGATATATTCTTAGTTACCACGACATCCTAAGAGATTTTGAGCAATATTACCTATCAAATATATTTTATCTATCCCCAGAAATTCAGCCTCCGTGGTGCAGTGGTTAGTGTGCCTACGTATGAATCCACTGGCCAGGGTTCGAATCCCAGCCCGGGCAGTCAACATGCAGGTGTTGCTCCTCCCTTAGTGTGTGTGTGGGGGGTAAATTTGCGCCTGGGGACCCCTGGGTAACGCACATTGTGGTAACCTGGATGTCCCTCCTGCCCTGTGTCCTGGGGTGCTGGATTCCTGCTCCCCACAGGCTCAAGGCGCAAGGAGACCACTGTTGCCAGATTATCGTTCACGGAGCGGCGAGTAGCGGGCTTCTTCTTCTTCTCTTTTTTTTTTTTGACATTTTATTGCCCTTGAGCCGTGTCCTCTGATGTAACAAAAAAAAAAAGGATATGAGGCAAAGTACGACAATCTGGCAACACTGGACGACACGGAGATGACCACCAAGGACACGCCCAGCTATACCGTATACCACAAACTTTACCTTTACTGAAACAGACTAAATTTTCGGTAAAGTTTAAGTTTGTTGATTAGGGTGCAGCTGGTCACGTCCTCAGTGCTTAGAGGGACCATTAAGAAGTTGGAAAGTTTTGTTTAGTGGGCGCAACATCTGTGGTCATATGCTGGAGAGAGACGGAAGGGGAAGGAATTATAGGAGAAGGGAAAGTTTTGTTTAGTCGGCGCAACATCTGTGGTCATATGCCGGAGAGAGACGGAAGGGGAAGGAATTATAGGAGAAGGGAAAGTTTTGTTTAGTCGGCGCAACATCTGTGGTCATATGCCGGAGAGAGACAGAAGGGGAAGGAATTATAGGAGAAGGGAAAGTTTTGTTTAGTCAGCGCAACATCTGTGGTCATATGCTGGAAAGAGACGGAAGGGGAAGGAATTATAGGAGAAGGGAACAGACCCCAGGAGACGGGACACAACCCTGGATTAATACCTGGTACCCATTCACTGCTGGGTGGACGGGGGCGTAGGGTATCGGAAAAGCCACCAAAATTTTTCCACTCCGCCCGGGAACTGTGGATAGATAAACTTGTGAATGAACTTTATGATTACGTTAACATTATAGGAAGACTTCATTGCGTTCCTGTGCCCTCGGAACACCACAGGAACCTTACACTCCAGTCTGTGACCCTCGTACTGTGTCTGTCATGCTCGGAAAGTCTTTAAATAAATGTCTGGGGATTGTTCGACGTGTTTCTTTTAAGACGATGTTACGAGGCTTTCTACGGAGGGTCTTTGAGGTATTATGGGCTCAGTAGTATTTGGGTTAGTATTAAGGCCTAAAAATTTTAATACTTGGCTTCGAATATTTGGGTTAGTATTAAGGCCTAAAAATATTAATACTTGGTTTCGAATAAAGTACTAACATGCCCCCAAAATGTTAGTTAATATTTGGGTTAGTATTAAGGCCTAAAAATATTAATACTTCCTTCAAATAAGTACTAACAGGCCCCAAAATGCTAGTTAATATCTGAGTTAGTATTAAGGCCTAAAAATATTAATACTTGGCTTCAAATAAGTACTAACAGGCCCCAAAATGTTAGTTAATATCTGAGTTAGTATTAAGGCCTAAAAATATTAATACTTGCCTTCAAATAAAGTACTAACAGGCCCCAAAATGTTAGTTAATATCTGAGTTAGTATTAAGGCCTAAAAATATTAATACTTGCCTTCAAATAAGTACTAACAGGCCCCCAAAATACTACAAAGTCCACTAGACCAAGAAGATCCTCCAGACAGAGACCCTTCCCTCCTGATGCCTAAAATATCCACTAAATTCTTGGGCTATATATTCAGTAACATTGACGGTACCAATCTGTCTCTCCTCTGCTCTGGAATCGAACCTGGGAGCTGTTAACTTAGCAAAAATTGGGCTAAAAGTATCTCACACAAACACACTAACTATTAACCCTTGACTGCGGATTTCCTACCAGAAGACCTCACCAAGCTACAGGAATGGAACAAAAAGTGGCTGCTACAATTCAATGAAGAAAAATGTAAAGTCCTGTAGCTTGGAAGGAGATATCCAGCACACCAATACCACATGGGAAACACTCCACTATCCACCACAGAGGCAGAGAAAGACCTGGGAGTGTATGTTACCAGGCTACCAGTGAAGGGATATCCAGCACACCAATACCACATGGGAAACACTCCACTATCCACCACAGAGGCAGAGAAAGACCTGGGAGAGTATGTTACCAGGCTACCAGTGAAGGGATATCCAGCACACCAATACCACATGGGAAACACTCCACTATCCACCACAGAGGCAGAGAAAGACCTGGGAGTGTATGTTACCAGGCTACCAGTGAAGGGATATCCAGCACACCAATACCACATGGGAAACGCTCCACTATCCACCACAGAGGCAGAGAAAGACCTGGGAGTGTATGTTACCAGGCTACCAGTGAAGGGATATCCAGCACACCAATACCACATGGGAAACACTCCACTATCCACCACAGAGGCAGAGAAAGACCTGGGAGTGTATGTTACCAGGCTACCAGTGAAGGGATATCCAGCACACCAATACCACATGGGAAACACTCCACTATCCACCACAGAGGCAGAGAAAGACCTGGGAGTGTATGTTACCAGGCTACCAGTGACGGCGAAATCAGTGCTAATCGCAGCGGACGGGTTAAGACAAGGTACTTATTCACTGCTGGATGGATAGGAGGCACTGATGTAAGAAGACAGCGGATTCATCTTCACTTCACCCAGGAATCGAACCCAGGACTTCTTGGTTGTCAGGCGAGCACACTAACCACAGAACCATGGAGTGTGTGTGTGTGAGAACAGTATGCAAAAAATAAGTTAAATTACCCTTAAAATAGATCATGTTAACAGAGAATGGGTGATTGATTGCCTTCCTAGGATTACTACTACTACTACTACTACTGTTCTTACTTAACACTTAGAAGGGAAGCGAAGGGTTGTTGACCTCGTGTGTGTGTGATCGTGGCAACTCGGTGAAGGATGGAAAGTCGCCCGTCAGAGGGATTCCAACTTGGGTCACAATGTTCATCGCCCTGAGTTGATCGACCACTCCGCCACCACCTCCGCTGAAAGAGTCATAAAGTCAATAGAGGAAAAGATGGTCTAAGGATTGATGGTGTCTAATACAGCTCTTCTTTTTTTTCCTTCATTTCAGTTTTCTTATAATATCTACAACTACTCTCTCGCTCGCTCGCTCTCTCTCTCTCTCTCTCTCTCTCTCTCTCTCTCTCTCTCTCTCTCTCTCTCTCTCCAAGCAACAATCACAAGCTCTCTCTCCCTCCCTCTCTCTCTCCAAGCAACAATCACAAGCTCTCTCTCCCTCTCTCTCTCCAAGCAACAATCACAATCTCTCTCTCTCTCTCTCTCTCTCTCTCTCTCTCTCTCTCTCTCTCTCTCTCTCTCTCTCTCTCTCCAAGCAACAACCACAAGCTCTCTCTCCCTCACACACACAAAATCAAGTCTTACTCAATCACAGACGGCTACATCTTCAAGTTTGGGGAAGAAACACGTAATCCGGCCAGCCAGTGTTTGCAAAATTTATACAAACGACGCAGAGAGAGAAAAAAAACGCAGGAAAAACACACAATTAGACTAGGATGATTTGGTGAGGTGGCAAGTGTGTGTGTGTGTGTGTGTGTGTGAGAGAGAGAAAGAGAGAGAGAGAAACAAAAATACAAGAAAAACAACAACATGGAAGAAGAAATAAAAATGGAAAAATGAATAACACGAAAAATATAAATGAAATGAATGAAAAAAAACTATTAAAAGAGAGGAATAAATAATGAATGAGAGAGAGAGAGAGAGAGAGAGAGAGAGAGAGAGAGAGAGAGAGAGAGAGAGAGAGAGAGAGAGAGAGACACTACTGGATAAAGGAGGAAAATTAAAGAAAACGTGGATAAGAGAATGTATGTAGGAGGAGGAGGAGGAGAAGAAGAATGAGAAGAAGAAGGAGGAGGAGGAGGAGGAGGAGAAGGAGGAGGAGGAGTACAACCACCTCAAGAACATTATATCAACACCAAATTAGCCAGGAATTCGCCAGGTCGAGAAATATACTCGTTAAAGCAATATCAACACCACCACCACCGCCATCACCACCACCACATGACCTTCAGACAGTTGAGGTTAAGGGAAGAGGAGGAGGAGGAGGAGGAGGAGGAATAGGGAAGGAGTCAGCAGGGGAGAGACTGAGTGTGGTGGAAGGGCATGGAGGAACAGGGGAAGGAGGAGGTCAAACGAAACATGTCTTCAATCGATTTATGAAGAATGGATAAGATGAATGACCTTTGAACTTCCATCATCATCATCATCATTTCATGGCCGCCTGCTCCTAGGGTCTCCCAGCAGGGGATGGCCACAGCAGAAGAGCTTCCAACTTTCTCTATCCAGACACTCCCTCCTTGCCTGCTCAAAGTTCCTCAAGGATCTTTCCCCCTCTCCCTAACGTACCCTTGCACCCTATCCCTGCATTTCACTGGAGGTCGTTCTCTAGCATTCCCTCCCTCTATCTCACTCACATACACCCTTCTGGTCATCTTACTCTCCTCCATTCGCTCCACGTGGCCAAATCACTTTAAAGTCTGTCGCTTCACTTCTTCCCTTCACCCCCGTGACATTCCAAAACGCTCGTACGCACTTTCATTACTCATTCCATCCATTCTACTCACACCACAAGCACTCCTCAAATAACTCCTTTCCACTGCCTGCACTCTAAACCTCTGACTTTCATTCCAGGCCCACGTTTCATATGTGAGGGTTGGTACTGTTGTTGTATTCCTCAAATCCCTCTTTACCTCCATGCTCACACTTCTGCCATTCATGATTCATCCCAAAGACCCTACCACCCTTCTTCCTTGCAATGCCCTTTCTCTTATCTCTCCCTCCGTACCACCATGCTTACACATAACTGATTCAAGGTACTTAGACTCATTGACCTCCTCCATTTCTTCACCATTCAAGATTATTTTGCATTCTTTTTCACATTCAATTCCCACTCTATATGGGCATACAAAATCTACAACCTCACTTCTGCTTCGCTCACAAACCATCACTTTACTTTTGTTGACATTTCCTTTCAGCTTTCTCCTGTTACAGACACTATCAAAAACACTGACCAAATTTTGTAAGTCACTTTCTCTCGAACTTCCTTTGTATATATAAAAAAAAAGTCTCGTCTAAGAAAATCAAAAAGAAAATACTTGATCTAGGAAAAGAAAACTAAGAAAATTGTCGCACAGAAATAAGTTTAATTCTGCCTAAACAGAATATTATAGAAAGTTCAAATTCGTCTCGGAAACTAAAAAGTGACGTTGGAATGTGTTACAGGTTGAGAGAGAGAGAGAGAGAGAGAGAGAGAGAGAGAGAGAGAGAGAGAGAGAGAGAGAGAGAGAGAGAGAGAGAGAGAGAGAGAGAGAATGGAAAAACTCTACCCAATATTTACACTCAAGAAAGAAAGAAAAGAAAGAAAGAAAGAGAGAAAAAATAACTCATTGATTTTTGACATGAAAGGAATGAAAAAAAGATGATGAAAAGAAAAGAAAGAAAATAAAAGGAAAAGATAACAGAGAGAGAGAGAGAGATGGAAAAACTCTACCCAATATTTACACTCGAGAAAGAAAAAAAAGAAAGAAAGAGAGAAAAAGAGAAAAAAAATTGATTTTTGCCGCGAAAGGAATGAAAAAAAAATAATAAAGAAAATAAAAGGAAAAGATAACATAGAGAGAGAGAGAGAGAGAGAGAGAGAGAGAGAGAGAGATGGAAAAATTCTACCCAATATTTACACTCAAGAAAGAAAAAAAAGAAAGAAAGAAAGAGAGAGAAAAAAAACATTGATTTTTGCCGCGAAAGGAATGAAAAAGAAAATAATAAATAAAAGAAAAGAAAGAAAATAAAAGGAAAAGATAACATAGAGAGAGAGAGAGAGAGAGAGAGAGATGGAAAAACTCTACCCAATATTTACACTCAAGAAAGAAAAAAAAGAAAGAAAGAAAGAGAGAGAGAAAAAATAACTCATTGATTTTTGCCGTGAAAGGAATGAAAAAAAAATAATAAAGAAAATAAAATAAAGAAAAGAAAAGGAAAAGATAACATAGAGAGAGAGAGAGAGATGGAAAAACTCTACCCAATATTTACACTCAAGAAAAAAAAGAAAGAAAGAGAGAGAGAGAGAAAAAAACTCATTGATTTTTGCCGCAAAAGGAATGAAAAAAAATAAATAAATAAAAGAAATGAAAGAAAATAAAAGGAAAAGATAACATAGAGAGAGAGAGATGGAAAAACTCTACCCACTATTTACATTCGAGAAAGAAAAAAAAGAAAGAAAGAGAAAAAAAATTGATTTTTGCCACGAAAGGAATGAAAAAAAAAATAATAAAAGGAAAAGATAACATAGAGAGAGAGAGAGAGAGAGAGAGAGATGTAAAAATTATACCAAATATTTACACTCGAGAAAGAAATAAAAGAAAGAAAGAAAGAGAGAAAAAAAACATTGATTTTTGCCGCGAAAGGAATTAAAAAAAAAAAAAAAAAAATAGAGAAAATAAAAGGAAAAGATAACATAGAGAGAGAGAGAGAGAGAGAGAGAGAGAGAGAGAGAGAGAGAGAGAGAGAGAGAGAGAGAGAGAGAGAGGTGTGTGTGTGTGTGTGTGTGTGTGTGTGTGTGTGTGTGTGTGTGTGTGTGTGTGTGTGTGTGTGTGTGTGTGTGTGCGATTGACTAACTGTATGTATGTTATAATCTCCTCCTCCTCCTCCTCCTCCTCCTCTTCTTCCTCCTCCTCCTCCTTCTGTTGCCTATATATACTCAAGATTGGAGGAATAAAAATCACACCCACCATCACCTCCACCTCCTCCACCACCTCCACCATGGCTCTCCAAATTCTTCTAGTGGTGATGGTAAGATTCTCTCTCTCTCTCTCTCTCTCTCTCTCTCTCTCTCTCTCTCTCTCTCTGACATTTTTTTTCAATTTTTTTCTTCTATATATCAAATTTGCAAGTTATGAAAGAGTGAAGATGCTGGTTAACTCTTGCATAAGGGATTTGGACAGCACAGGGATGAAATAGTGAAGATGCTGGTTAACTCTTGCATCAGGGAGTTGGACAGCACAGGGATGAAAGAGTGAAGTTGCTGGTTAACTCTTGCATAAGGGATTTGGACAGCACAGGGATGAAAGAGTGAAGATGCTGGTTAACTCTTGCATCAGGGATTTGGACAGCACAGGGATGAAAGAGTGAAGATGCTGGTTAACTCTTGCATAAGGGATTTGGACAGCATAGGGATGAAAGAGTGAAGATGCTGGTTAACTCTTGCATAAGGGATTTGGAAAGCATAGGGATGAAAGAGTGAAGATGCTGGTTAACTCTTGCATATGGGATTTGGACAGCATAGGGATGAAAGAGTGAAGATGCTGGTTAACTCTTGCATAAGGGATTTGGACAGCACAGGGATGAAAGAGTGAAGATGCTGGTTAACTCTTGCATCAGGGATTTGGACAGCACAGGGATGAAAGAGTGAAGATGCTGGTTAACTCTTGCATAAGGGATTTGGACAGCACAGGGATGAAAGAGTGAAGATGCTGGTTAACTCTTGCATAAGGGATTTGGACAGCACAGGGATGAAAGAGTGAAGATGCTGGTTAACTCTTGCATCAGGGAGTTGGACAGCACAGGGATGAAAGAGTGAAGATGCTGGTTAACTCTTGCATAAGGGATTTGGACAGCACAGGGATGAAAGAGTGAAGATGCTGGTTAAC
>NW_026111832.1:552500-570000 GCF_024679095.1 Eriocheir sinensis
ACCTAACTTGACCTAACCTAATAACCTGACCTATGCTAACCTAACCTAACTTGACCTAACCTTGTGTCTAAAGATATTTGAAAAGGAAAAAAACAGAAATTGAAAGAGAATATACTTGTCCTTATATGAATTGGTAGATATATTAATAAACAAACATACAACAGCTGACCTAACTTGACCTAACCTTGTGTCTTTTGTGAAACTAGAAAAAGGGAAGAAAATTTGAAGGATAAACAAAAATAAAACAGAGATATTTAAATGTTACCCTGCACTTAACCTGACCTGACCTAGTAACTTGACCTATGCTAACCTAACCTAACTTGACCTAACCTTGTGTCTAAAGATATTTGAAAAGAAGGAAAAAAGCAGAAATTGAAAGAAAGAATATACTTGTCCTCATATGAATTGGTATATATATTAATAAACAAACATACAACAGCTGACCTAACTTGACCTAACCTTGTGTCTTTTGTGAAACTAGAAAAAGGGAAGAAAATTTGAAGGATAAACAAAAATAAAACAGATTTAAAAGAGTTACCCTTCACCTGACCTGACCTAACTTGACCTAACCTAGTAACTTGACCTATACTAACCTAACCTAACAAAGAGAGATATTTAAATGTTACCCTGCACCTAACCTGACCTAACCTAATAACTTGACCTATGCTACCCTAACCTAACTTGACCTATCCTTGTGTCTAAAGATATTTGAAAAGAAGGAAAAAAACAAAACAAAGCAGAAATTGAAAGAAAATATTACCAAGGAAACAGTTCAAGGGAAAAAAAACAATACAAATACAAAAATAATAGTAATAATAATAATAATAATAATAATAATAATAATAATAATAGTAATAATAATAATAATAATAACAATAACAATAATAATAATAATAATAATAATAATAATAATAATAAAATACGTTTGAATGTAAGGGACTTGAGGTCAAAGGTCAAGGATACGGAGATGCGCACTGGGGCAACGCGCACCTACCAAAAAGCAATCTTGCAATATATAAAGACTCAAAATACAATTAAAACAAAAAAAACATCAATAATAATAATAATAATAATAATAATAATAATAATAATAATAATAATAATAATAATAATAATAATAATAATAATAATAATAAACACCTGTGCCCATATTAATCACCCTCTCACCTGTTCCCCCGTGGCTGTCAGGTGTGTGTCACGTGTCCTCCAGGTGCTTCAAGTATCCAGGGGGGCGTCGCTCCCTCCACGGCCTCCCCAGGTGCTTAATAAGGGGGGAAAATGGCGAAAATATGGACCGATTTACTTCCTCTCCCGCCGCCATGTTGATAAGTGGTCTCTTTCGGCAGGTAAAGGTACCGGTGTCTGGTTCCTCGGTACCGGTACTAGACTGTTCGGTACCGGTACCAGACTGTTCGGTACCGGTACCAGTCTCTCTCTCTCTCTCTCTCTCTCTCTCTCTCTCTCTCTCTCTCCTTCAGTGATTTAGGAAGCAGGTGAGAGAGAGAGAGAGAGAGAGAGAGAGAGAGAGAGAGAGAGAGAGAGAGAGAGAGAGAGAGAGAGAGAGAGAGAGAACCGGTACCATGGAGACCGGTACCATTAATACTGGTACCGGTGCCCGCCGAGACCCAGCCCAGGGCCAAGGAACAGCTGGGAGGGTCGGCCATATTGTGTTGCTCCCTTCATTGCCTGCCCCCGTCGCCGCCATGGGCACCGCGTACTCACAGTTCCTCGGCGACGCGGCCACCACGCCGAACTGCCAGGCGGAACCCACGTTCGACCCCCTCTACGGCTTCTCCGAGGGCCGCAAGGAGAGAGGTGAGTGGCCGGCCGGGACGGGTCGGGGGCTTGTTATCATTATTGTTGTTATTAATATTATTGTTATTATTACGAGAGGCTCACCTTGGCACGGTTGTTTAGTGACGGGCTCGGTGATGTCAGGGTAGGGCGTGTGTCGTGCAGCACCCGAGGCCTGTGTGTGTGTTAGAAGGGGGGGGGGTCGAGGGGGGCAAAGACCCCCCTAGTTAGCAGGTCGTCAAGTTCAGTTGGAGTAGTTTAAATATGCTCCCCTGCCCTAAACCCTCTGTGAGCTATTTTGCAGCCATGGCGGCAGCACCGCCAGGGGAGGCTGCGCTTTCGTGAATATCATCCCCTATTTTCAACAGTAAATAGTCCCTGAATGGGATTTTGAAAGCGTTTCCGTGACTGTTGAATGAGATTATATGCAGAGCCTGTGATGTTTGATAGGCAGGGAGTGAAATACTGGCAGCAGCGCGCCACTACAGCCAGTCTTCACCATGTTCTTTCTGGCACACGTTGTGCCGTTGACGTCTTGCAGAAATTATTACAATGGTGAGTTGAGGGACAAGGCTCCCAACAAGTCTGACAAAAGTTGGTGGCAAGGTTTGATTTGCCGCCAGGGTGCTGAGCCCTGCCATGGTGGTGCTGGCTTGTTAGAGTTGTTTGATAATTTATTTAAGGTAAATGTAAGTCTTGGTGTACAGCCTCTTCCCTCCCAGCCTACTAATACCCCCCCCCCCCAGTGATGCTGGCCACCCAGGAGGAGATGGAGTCCGCTGGGCTGCCCCTGGAGAAGCGTGACTACTGCGCCCACCTTGCCCTCCAGCACCGTGCGTGTCGCCACAAGGAGTTCCCCTTCGTGTACCGCTGTGCCCACGAGAAGCACGCCTACCTCAACTGCCAGTATGACGAGTGAGTGGCCGAGACTTACCTTGTGACTCAGGCATCACAGTACTGACAAACTAACAATGTATTAATAACGCATCATTGACAGCCATAAATTTAGGGTGAAAATGACTTAATTGCCAGCCTCAAAGATGCACTTTTCTCAGTACTAACAAAATTAGCAGGCGTCTTAGATGCCTGATGTAGCCTCACCTGCAGGCCAAACCTTGGCTGCAGGAAGTGTTGTTGGCCCCGAGGCAGTGTGTTGGCAGGCAGCACACCGGTCTGTGCTAGTCATGTGCATTTACTTTCTAACACTGAATTGTCTTGCTTCTTCAGTGCTGCCATGTGTGTTTCATAGGTGCTGCTACACCATTGGGAGGCTTCCTTGAGGGCTGTCTTGGATGACCCCAGCCTGGTTGTGATGCAGGCAAATTTTACTTACAGTGGCTGCCGTGATGTCATGCACTAACTTAACCCCTTCAACACGAGGAGGCGTATAATGCGTCCTTGCATGCCCCGTACCATATCCGAGGACGCGCATACTACATCCTGCCTCGCTTTAGCCAATACTCGAGTTATTTTATCTCTATATTTATGCCTACATCTCAAAGTTATCAATTGATGTTTCTTTATGTGCACCATTTTATTCTGCATGTTTTCATATATGATACATGATGATTGTGTTGAGTTTATGGCTGAGAACTTGTAATATTCAATAGCGACATTTGAAGTTTGGCGCGCGCGGTGATCTCGGATACGGCACAGGGCGCTGTTTTGGCCCGGCCGTAGTGAAGGGGTTAAAATCATAAAATTGTCACGCTGGCTATTTCTAAGTACTGCGTCACCTTAAGTATCACCCTGACACTCCCTCCACCCCACAGCTATGTCCTGCGCATGAAGGAACACGAGAGGGAGAAGAGGCTGCTGGAGAGGGCCAAGAGGAAGGCGAAGAGGGCCGAGAAGGAGGCCATGGCGGAGTGAGCAAGAGGAAGAGGAAGAGGAAGAGGAGGAGGAGGAGGTGGTGGTTTAGCTTACAACTCTCATAATTCTTCTCTGTCTCTCCCTTATTTCACCTCCGTTCTCGTGTGGTGTAAATATGTTGACCAGTGTTTGTAATAATAATGATAATGATCAATAAAATGTATATAGATTTAGCAATGTATTATTATTATCATTACTTGTATATATAATTTTTTTTATACTTACAATACTACTAACAGAAATATGACACGACAGGTTACTTACAGACGTACTAACACATATATCTACTTAATGATATCCTTTTGACGTTCTACTTACTGAAAACCTTGTATATACTAACACTATTATATAAGAAAAGTTACTTACATATGCTACTAACAGAATCTACTTACTAATTCCCTTTTTTTTTCATAGTATTACCGAAAAACTTACAATTACTAACAACTATTACATGAAAAAAGTTACTTAGACACACTACTAACAAAAACCACTTACAAATTTTTTTTTTTTTCATATTCCTTAAGAACTTACAAATACTAACAAATATTACTTAAAAGAGAGGTTACTTACATGCATACTAACACACATATACTACTAACAAAACCTACTTACGAATTCCTTTTTCAATGTGATATTACTTACAGAAACACTTATATACTAACATATACTACTAACAAAATCTACGAATTCCTTTTTCAATGTGATATTACTTACGGAAACACTAATATACTAACAAATATACTAACACATATACTACTAACAAAACCTACTTACAAATTCCTTTTTCAACGTGATATTACTTACGGAAAAACTTGTATATTTACTTAGATTTTTATTTTATTTTTCCTACTAAACAGAATTACTAACAGATATTTACTTGGATATATTACTTGATAGAGGGCCTTACTACTACTACTACTACTACTACTACTACTACTACTACTACTACTACTATTACTACTACCAATGTTACCTTATCAAATTCTCTCTTTTCTTCTTCCTCTTCTTCTTCTTTCTCTTCTTTATTTTCTTGTTTATTTCTTCATTTTCTTTTTTAATCCTTTTTTTCTTCTAATTCCTCTTCTTCTTCTTCCTTTCCTCTTCTTCCTTTTCTTTTTCCTCCTCCTTTTCCCATTTTCTTTTTTCTAACTTCATTTTTTCATCACCACCAACACCACCATCATCACCACCATCATCATCATCACCACCCATAATCAACTCCACCTCTCAACTCCAACATCATCACCACCCTCACCATCACCACCACCCATACTCAACTCCACCTATCATCATCACCACTCATCACCACCACCACCACCCATAATCAACTCCACCTATCAACTCCCACTACATCATCACCATAACACCACTCATCACCACCACCATCACCACCTCTTAACAACATGGCTGATACACTCCAAAAGCATCACGGCAGAAAAACTTGCAGTTCCCCCCACCAGATGACCCCCCAGCCCCGGGTCTATTGGGTCGACCTCCTCCTTGTCCGGGGCGATTGGGGCGACCTGGTCTGTTTGGACGCCCTCCTACACCCTGACCTTGACCTGGGAACTGGCCTTGACCTGGGAATTGACCTTGACCTGGGAACTGACCTTGACCTGACCCTGGGAATCCCCCCTGGCCTGACCCTGGGAAAGATCCTTGGCCTCCTCCTGATCCTGGGAATCCTCCTCCTCCTGATCCTGATCCTGGGAAAGATCCTTGGCCTCCTCCTGATCCTGGGAATGACCCTTGACCTGACCCCTGGCCTTGACCTTGTCCTTGCCCGCCAGCCACCTCAGAGAAGAGCTGCTCCAACTCCTGTAATGGAAAAAGGGTCAAGGGTGAGAAGGAGGGGTGAAGGAAGGGGTCCAGAGAATTTGACAACATGATATCCTCCCTCACCTGCAGAATCCTATACTGGTCCTGATATCCTCCTCTGCTGTGGTCTGGTCCTTTGAAAGAGTCCTATACTGGTCCTGATATCCTCCTCTGCTGTGGTCTGGTCCTTTGAAAGAGTCCTATACTGGTCCTGATATCCTCCTCTGCTGTGGTCTGGTCCTTTGAAAGAGTCCTATACTGGTCCTGATATCCTCCTCTGCTGTGGTCTGGTCCTTTGAAAGAGTCCTATACTGGTCCTGATATCCTCCTCTGCTGTGGTCTGGTCCTTTGAAAGAGTCCTATACTGGTCCTGATATCCTCCTCTGCTATGCTCTGGTCCTTTGCAAGAGTCCTATATGGGTCCTGATATCCTCCTCTGCTGTGCCTTAGTCCTATACAAGAGTCCTACACTGGTCCTGATATCCTCCTCTGCTGTGGTCTGGTCCTTTGCAAGAGTCCTATACTGGTCCTGATATCCTCCTCTGCTGTGGTTTAGTCCTTTGCAACAGTCCTATATTGGTCCTGATATCCCCCTCTGCTGTGGTCTGGTCCTATGCAAGAGTCCTATACTGGTAATGTATCCTCCTCTTCTGATGTACTCTGGTCCTACAAAACTCCTACAACTGGTCCAGCTATCCTTCTCCACTTCTCTCTAGTTACATGCTACACAGTCCTATATTGGTCCTGTAGCTATCCTCCTCTTCTGATGTCCTGCAAAACTCCTACACTGGTCCAGATATCCTCCACTTCTCTCTAGTTACACGCGACACATTCCTATATTGGTCCAGTATCCTGCTCTTCTAATGTACTCAGGTCCTACAACATTCCTACACTGGTCCAGCTATCCTCCTTCATTGCTCTCTATAGTCTTCCAAATATATCGAGACCGGTCTGGCGTAGGCTCCCGCGGGTCCTTTCCTCCCCTCTGCTCTGCCACACAGTCCCAACACCTATCTCCTCCTCTCATATGTAAGGTATAGGTAACATATGAGAGAAAGAAATAGGTGTTGGGATTGTGTGGCAGAGCAGAGGGGAGAAATCGACCCGCGGGAGCCAACGCCAAAACGGACTCGACAATTTGGTTTCACTTATAGTTAATGCGACACAGCCCTATACTGGTCCTAGCTCATTCCCAACAAGCCTGGCAGTGCGCTCCTTGGGCATTCTCCAGTGCACTCCTTGGCATCTTGAAGAGTCCCACGTTTGAAGGTTTGACAGTGCATTCCCTGGGCATTCTACAGTACACTCCTTGGCATCTTGAAGAGTCCCACGTTTGAAGGTTTGACAGTGCATTCCTTGGGCATTCTCCAGTACACTCCTTGGCATCTTGAAGAGTCCCACGTTTGAAGGTTTGACAGTGCATTCCCTGGGCATTTTACAGTACACTCCTTGGCATCTTGAAGAGTCCCACGTTTGAAGGTTTGACAGTGCATTCCTTGGGCATTCTCCAGTACACTCCTTGGCAGCTTGAAGAGTCCCACGT
This sequence comes from Eriocheir sinensis, assembly GCF_024679095.1. Lineage (NCBI taxonomy): Eukaryota > Metazoa > Arthropoda > Malacostraca > Decapoda > Varunidae > Eriocheir > Eriocheir sinensis. The sequence goes on from NW_026111832.1 coordinate 559,528, forward strand.
TTGAAGGTTTGACAGTGCATTCCCTGGGCATTCTCCAGTGCACTCCTTGGCATCTTGAAGAGTCCCACGTTTGAAAGTTTGACAGTGCATTCCCTGGGCATTCTCCAGTACACTCCTTGGCATCTTGAAGAGTCCCACGTTTGAAGGTTTGACAGTGCATTCCCTGGGCATTCTCCAGTACACTCCTTGGCATCTTGAAGAGTCCCACGTTTGAAGGTTTGACAGTGCATTCAATGGGCATTCTCCAGTACACTCCTTGGCATCTTGAAGAGTCCCACGTTTGAAGGTTTGACAGTGCATTCCCTGGGCATTCTCCGGTACACTCCTCGGCATCTTGAAGAGTTCCACGTTTGAAGGTTTGACAGTGCATTCCCTGGGCATTCTCCAGTACACTCCTTGGCATCTTGAAGAGTCCCACGTTTGAAGGTTTGACAGTGCATTCCCTGGGCATTCTCCAGTACACTCCTTGGCATCTTGAAGAGTCCCACGTTTGAAGGTTTGACAGTGCATTCCTTGGGCATTCTTGAAGAGTCCCACGTTTGAAGGTATCCCACAGGGTCCTCCAGGGTACTGAGCACATTGAGCTGATTTGAGACTGTCTCTGCATACCCCTGAGCACATGCCAGGTCCTTCAGGCTCACGAGATGGAACGCAGAATTGTTGCATCTCGAGATTCTGCTTGACGTAACATATGAAGCTTGAGTGTTGGAACTTGTCTATGGTCAGTTGCAAAGAATTCAGCACTCCGGTAAACCCTCAAGGATATCCTCCAACGAGTATTTGGGAGGAATAGGAGAAGGAAGAGGAGGAAAACGAAGATGATGATAATAATAATAATGATAATAATAATAATAATGATAATGATAATAATAATAATACTCACAGCAATTTGTTCTGGGGTAAAATCCTGCGCCCTTACCACCGCCATCACCATTACCATCATCAGCCAAGAAGCCCACATCCTGAAAATAGTAGTAGTAGTAGTAGCAGTGGTAGTAGTAGTAGTAGTAGTAGTGGTAGTAGTAGTAGTAGTAGTGGTAGTAGTAGTAGTGGTAGTAGTAGTGGTAGTAGTAGTATCAAGTTATGGAAAGGCCCACATATCTAAATTTAAAACTAAGTAACTAGAAATCTCTCTCTCTCTCTCTCTCTCTCTCTCTCTCTCTCTCTCTCTGTGGCTTCCCAACTCCTCCTCCTCCTCCTCCTCCTCCTCCTCCTCCTAGACCTGATAATCGAGTTTTTCTTCCTTTTTTTTTTTCTCTCTCTCTCTCTCTCTCTCTCTTTCTCTCCTAGTCCATGAGGCAAGGTGGAATTTCCCGGCCCAAGAGGTTTCAGTCCCTTAAAAAGACGGGAATTACGTGTTATGGCCGCAAGAAGGTACAAGAAGAGGATTCGATACTTTTTAAGGGTGCAGAAGGCGGATGGAGTCGGTTTGCATGACTGTGGAGTGGGATCGAGTCCTTTTAGATGGGTTTAAGATAGGATCGAGTTGGTTTCAATGGGTTTAAAGGGGATTGAGTTGGTTTACATAAGTTTAAAGTGGGATTAAGTCAGTCTAGATACGGTTTAACAACATATAAGGAGGATCAAGTCAGTTTCAATGGGTTTAAAGGAGAATTGAATCGGTTTCATTGGGGTGGAAAGGGGATTGAGTTGGCTTACATAAGTTTGAAGTGGGATATTAAGTCAGTCTAGAAAGGGTTTAATCCCACATAAAGGGAATTAAATCGCTTTCAATCGTATTATAGGGGATTGAGGTGGTTTTGAGTGGTTTAGATAGGACTGAGTTGGTTTAAATAAGTCTGAAATGGGATTGCATCAGTTTATATAGGGTTTAACTACATACAAGGAGGATTAAGTTAGTTTCAATGGGTTTAAAGGAGGATCGAGTCGGTTTCATTGGGTTAGAAAGAGGATCGAGTTTTTTTACGTAAGTTTGAAGTGGGTTTAAGTCAGTCTAGATACGGTTTAACAACATATAAGGAGGATCAAGTCAGTTTCAATAGGTTTAAAGGAGGATCGAATCGGTTTCATTGGGTTAGAAAGAGGATCGAGTTTTTTACGTAAGTTTGAAGTGGGTTTAAGTCAGTCTAGATACGGTTTAACAACATATAAGGAGGATCAAGTCAGTTTCAATAGGTTTAAAGGAGGATCGAGTCGGTTTCATTGGGTTAGAAAGAGGATCGAGTTTTTTACGTAAGTTTGAAGTGGGTTTAAGTCAGTCTAGAAAGGGTTTAAGCCCACATAAAGAGAATCAAGTCGCTTTTAATCGGATTATAGGGGATTGAGGTGGTTTTGAGTGGTTTAGATAGGACTGAGTTGGTTTAAATAAGTCTGAAATGGGATTGCATCAGTTTATATAGAGTTTAACTACATACAAGGAGGATTAAGTTAGTTTCAATGGGTTTAAAGGAGGATCGAGTCGGTTTCATTGGGTTAGAAAGAGGATCGAGTTTTTTACGTAAGTTTGAAGTGGGTTTAAGTCAGTCTAGATACGGTTTAACAACATATAAGGAGGATTAAGTCAGTTTCAATAGGTTTAAAGGAGGATCGAGTTGGTTTCATTGGGTTAGAAAGAGGATCGAGTTTTTTACGTAAGTTTGAAGTGGGTTTAAGTCAGTCTAGATACGGTTTAACAACATATAAGGAGGATTAAGTCAGTTTCAATAGGTTTAAAGGAGGATCGAGTTGGTTTCATTGGGTTAGAAAGAGGATCGAGTTTTTTACGTAAGTTTGAAGTGGGATTGAGTCAGTCTAGATACGGTTTAACAACATATAAGGAGGATCAAGTCAGTTTCAATAGGTTTAAAGGAGGATCGAGTCGGTTTCATTGGGTTAGAAAGAGGATCGAGTTTTTTACGTAAGTTTGAAGTGGGTTTAAGTCAGTCTAGAAAGGGTTTAAGCCCACATAAAGAGAATCAAGTCGCTTTTAATCGGATTATAGGGGATTGAGGTGGTTTTGAGTGGTTTAGATAGGACTGAGTTGGTTTAAATAAGTCTGAAATGGGATTGCATCAGTTTATATAGGGTTTAACTACATACAAGGAGGATTAAGTTAGTTTCAATAGGTTTAAAGGAGGATCAAGTCGGTTTCATTGGGGTAGAAAGGGAATCGAGTTGGTTTACATAAGTTTGAAGTGGGTTTAAGTCAGTCTAGATACGGTTTAACAACATATAAGGAGGATCAAGTCAGTTTCAATAGGTTTAAAGGAGGATCGAGTTGGTTTCATTGGGTTAGAAAGAGGATCGAGTTTTTTACGTAAGTTTGAAGTGGGTTTAAGTCAATCTAGAAAGGGTTTAAGCCCACATGAATAGAATCAAGTCGCTTTTAATCGGATTATAGGGGATTGAGGTGGTTTTGAGTGGTTTAGATAGGACTGAGTTGGTTTAAATAAGTCTGAAATGGGATTGCATCAGTTTATATAGGGTTTAACTACATACAAGGAGGATCAAGTCAGTTTCAATAGGTTTAAAGGAGGATCGAGTCGGTTTCATTGGGTTAGAAAGAGGATCGAGTTTTTTACGTAAGTTTGAAGTGGGATTGAGTCAGTCTAGATACGGTTTAACAACATATAAGGAGGATCAAGTCAGTTTCAATAGGTTTAAAGGAGGATCGAGTTGGTTTCATTGGGTTAGAAAGAGGATCGAGTTTTTTACGTAAGTTTAAAGTGGGTTTAAGTCAGTCTAGAAAGGGTTTAAGCCCATATGGATAGAATCAAGTCGCTTTCAATCGGATTATAAGGGATTGAGGTGGTTTTGAGTGGTTTAGATAGGACTGAGTTGGTTTAAATAAGTCTGAAGTGGGATTGAATCAGTTTATATAGGGTTTAACTACATACAAGGAGGATTAAGTTAGTTTCAATGGGTTTAAAGGAGGATCGAATCGGTTTCATTGGGTTAGAAAGAGGATCGAGTTTTTTACGTAAGTTTGAAGTGGGTTTAAGTCAGTTTAGATACGGTTTAACAACATATAAGGAGGATCAAGTCAGTTTCAATAGGTTTAAAGGAGGATCGAGTTGGTTTCATTGGGTAAGAAAGAGGATCGAGTTTTTTACGTAAGTTTGAAGTGGGATTAAGTCAGTCTAGAAAGGGTTTAGTCACACATAAAGGGAATTAAATCGCTTTCAATCGGATTATAGGGGATTGAGGTGGTTTAAAGGTAGGTGACTGATCGAGGTTTATAAATGGATGAAGGGCTTTAATAAGGGGATATATATAAGGTTCTGATGGGAAGAGAACCCGGTACTAGGACACGTGCTAAAAAAAACTGCTAATGTGCTTGAACTGGATAAATGCAGATTCGACAGACAAAGGCAAAAACTGGTTTACTATAAAAAAAAACAGACTGCTGGATGAGCGGAACAGGCTGAGCAGCAGGCTTGGAAAAAAAAAAAAAATCTAAAAAAAAAAAAAATCGGTTTATTTTACCTAAGCCGGATTTTTTTTATTTAAATCGAATTATTTGATTTTTTTTTTTTTCATTAATCGTTGTTTGTTTCCAGTGATTATATGTTTGAGTCTTATGAGGCCATTTTCGTGTATTAAACTTGGCCAATGTTAAATGAAGCCATAGATTAATACACATTACCCAAGATGAGTTTTTCACATAAAAATCGTTAAGTAGGACGAATAGTTTATTTTTTTTATGATTTTGAATATTTTTCTTGTAAGAGACGGCAATGATTCGCTGGTGCCTGACTTGCTACAGAACCACTACAGGACCACTACAGGACCACTATAGGACCACTACAGGAATATATATCACTACAGGACCACTACAGGATCACTACAAGGCCACTACAGGAATATATATCACTACAGGACCAGTACAGGATCACTACAAGGCCACTACAGGAATATATATCACTACAGGACCAGTACAGGATCACTACAAGACCACTACAGGAATATATATCACTACAGGACCACTACAGGATCACTACAAGGCCACTACAGGAATATATATCACTACAGGACCACTACAGGACCACTACAGGACCACTACAGGAATATATATCACTACAGGACCACTACAGGACCACTACAGGAATATATATCACTACAGGACCAGTACAGAACCACTACAAGACCACTTCAGGAATATATATCACTACAGGACCACTACAAGACCACTACAGGAATATATATCACTACAGGACCACTACAGGACCACTACAAGACCACTACAGGAATATATATCACTACAGGACCACTACAGGACCACTACAGGACCACTACAGGAATATATATCACTACAGGACCACTACAGGATCACTACAAGGCCACTACAGGAATATATATCACTACAGGACAGGTGGACTTGATCCTTTTCCTCTACAACTGCTTCACATGTTCTTCCTTATATAGATAGATAGATAGATAGATAGACAGGTAGATAGATATAAATCATTAGATATGTTCCTCTTGATATAACACTCAAATCATTTTAAATACGAGAAGAAGAAAAAAACATGTACAGAAAATATGAAAAGAGAGAAATAAGGAAAGAAAAAAACGAGAGAGAGAGAGAGAGAGAGAGAGAGAGAGAGAGAGAACAACAAAAAACAACAACAGCAAAAACAAGTTCGGTGCATGAACAAAAGCTGAAGGTCAAGATACTAAATAAAAAAATATAAAAACTTGGCGAGAAAAGAAAAAAAAAAGATTGATCTGACTTCCTGGTGTTGTTGTTGTTGTTGTTGTTGTTGTTGTGGAGGGAATAAAGAGGAGGAGGAGGGAAGAGTACGAAAAAGAGGAGGAAGAAAAAAGAGGGGAGAGGAAGAGGAAAAGGAGGAGGAGGAGAAGGAGAAGGAAGGAAAAGGAGAAGGAGGAGGTTGGTAAAAAGGAGGAGGAAGAAAGAAAAGAAGAGGAAGAGGAGGAAAAGGAAGAAGAAGAGGAGGAGGAGGAGGAGGAGGAAGAAAGAAAAGAAGAGGAAGAGGAGGAAAAGAAGAAGGAAGAAGAGGAGGAGGTTGGTAGAGAGGAGAAGGAAGAGACAGAAGAAATAAAAGAGGAGGAGGAAGAGGAGGAGGAAGGATATGAAGAAGAGGAAGAAGGGAGAGAAGAAAGGAGAGGAGGAGGAAAACGAGAAGGAAGAGGAGGAGGAGGAGGAGGAGGAAGAAGAACGAGGAGGAGGAGGAGGAGATAAAGATACGAAACACAAACGAACGAACGAACGAACTAACCAATTAACGAGGAGAGAGAGAGAGAGAGAGAGAGAGAGAGAGAGAGAGAGAGAGAGAGAGAGAGAGAGAGAGAAGAAAAAGAAGAGAAAGTTGGAGAGAGAGAAAGTTTAGAGAAAACAAACAAACAAACAAGTAAACAAAATCAAACAGGTAAACAAAACAAGAAAAACAACAACAAAAAAAAACAAGACTAAAAATCAAAACAAAAAACAAAATCAAAGAAAAACAAAACAAACAAACAAACTCACCTGCTCTCCAATCAACAGGTAGCAACGAACAGACGAACACACACACACACAGGTAACAAGGAGAGGTGTGTGTACGTGCGTGTGTTCGACTCGACGGGTCCGGAATGACTGAGGAACAGGAGCAGATTGGGCTGGGCAGGTGTTTGTCCTCTGTGTGTTACTAGGAGGAGGAGGAGGAGGTAAGGTTGGGGGATTTGAGGGGAAGAAAAAGAGGAGGAGGTGGGGTGGTTGGGGGGGGGAGGATATGAAATAAGAGAGAGGAGGAGGAGGAGGAGGTAAGGTTCGGGGAGTTGAGGGGAAGAAAAAGAGGAGGAGGAGGAGGATGGGGTGGGGAGGATATAGAAGAAGAGAGAGGAGAAGAAGGAGGAGGAGCTGAGGGGAAGAAAAAGAGGAGGAGGAGGAGGAGGAGGATGGGGTGGGGAGGATATGAAATAAGAGAGAGGAGAAGAAGGAGGAGGAGCTGAGGGGAAGAAAAAGAGGAGGAGGAGGAGGATGGGGTGGGGAGGATATGAAATAAGAGAGAGGAGAAGAAGGAGGAGGAGGAGGTAAGGTTTGGGGAGCTGAGGGGAAGAAAAAGAGGAGGAGGAGGAGGATGGGGTGGGGAGGATATGAAATAAGAGAGAGGAGAAGAAGAAGGAGGAGGAGGAGGAGGAGGGGGTAAGGTTGAGGGAGCTGAGGGGAAGAAAAAGAGGAGGAGGATGGGGTGGGGAGGATATGAAATAAGAGGGAGGAGGAGGAGGAGGAGGTAAGGTTGGAGGAGCTGAGGGGAAGAAAAGGAGGAGGAGGATGGGGTGGGGAGGATATAGAAGAAGAAGAAGAAGAAGAAGGAGGAGGAAGAAGAGGAGGTAAGGTTGGGGAAGCTGAGGGGAAGAAAAAGAGGAGGAGGAGGAGGATGGGGTGGGGAGGATATGGAAAAAGAGAGAGGAGAAGAAGGAGGAGGAGGAGGTAAGGTTGGAGGAGCTGAGGGGAAGAAAAGGAGGAGGAGGAGGAGGATGGGGTGGGGAGGATATAGAAGAAGAAGAAGAAGAAGGAGGAGGAAGAAGAAGAAGAAGAAGAGGAGGAGGTAAGGTTGGGTGAGCTGAGGGGAAGAAAAAGAGGAGGAGGAGGAAGAAGATGAAGGAGGAGGAGGGAAGAGAAGGAGAGAAGGAAAGAGGAGGTGGGGGTCTTCAAACTATCCCCTCTTCCTCCTCCTCCTCCTCCTCCTCCTCTTTAATCCCCACAGCAAGAGTATATGAACTTGGGGAGGCGTTCGGTGGGGAGGTGGGTGGGGAGGAAGAGGTCACACACGATGGAGAAATGGTCGGTCTTCCCCACCACTAGAAATTCCCCACGTAACCCCTCCCCAAGACAGGCCTGAGGGGGAGGAGGAGGAGGTGGGGTGGGGAAGGATTGGGTAAGGAGGAGGCGGGGAAGGAGTGGTTTTGGGATTGGGGAAGAGTGGGGAAGAGTTGAGGGGGAAGAGGAGGAGGAGGAGGTAAGATAGATTGATGGGGAAGGAAGGGAAGGGAAGGGAAGGGAAGGAAAGGGAGGGAAGGAAAGGGAAGGGAAAGGAAGGGAAGGGAAGGGAAGGGAAGGGAAGGGAAAGGAAGGGAAGGGAAGGGAAGGGAAGGGAAAGGAAGGGAAGGCAAGGAAGGGAAGGAAGGAAGGAAGGAAGGAAGGAAGGGAAGGGAAGGAAAGGGAGGGAAGGAAAGGGAAGGGAAGGGAAAGGAAGGGAAAGGAAAGGAAGGGAAGGGAAGGGAAGGGAAGGAAAGGAAGGGAATGGAAGAAAAAAAAAGAATTAGAAAAACAAAGAAACTACTTCTACTACTACTACTACTACTACTACTACTACTATTACTACTACTACTACTACTACTACTACTACTACTGCTACTCACCTGATAGTACTCCTTTGATTGTCTTATAAACTCAGGTGAATCTTCTTCGGCAACTATTACGAATATTTGAAGTCCTCCTCCTCCTCCTCCTCCTCCTCCTCCTCTTCCAACTCCTCCCCACCTCTTCGCCAGCTTCCCCACACTTCTAAGAGGGGAGAGTGCCCATGCCTCCTCACTGCTTGGGGAAGAGGAGGAGGAGGAGGAAGAGGAAGAGAGAGAGAGGAGAAAGAAAACGAATTATTATGACAAACTTACTTAAAAATAAATGAATTCAATCTTACATTCACTATTTCATTCTACTACTACTACTACTACTACTACTACTACTACTACTACTACTACTACTATTACCCACCTTGTTAGTTTAAGTGCATCGTTAACATAAGTAGTCACGAGAGGTCGAAGGTCAAATATACCGCTGAAAGTGACCACCCCGCGTATAAGGTCACGGTATGGGTTGACCTCTTCACCTGACCTCTCCTCTTCCTCTGACAGAACCTGGAGGAGGAGGAAGAAGAGGAGGAGGAGGAGGTGCTGGTTAACTCTTGCATAAGGGATTTGGACAGCACAGGGATGAAAGAGTGAAGATGCTGGTTAACTCTTGCATAAGGAATTTGGACAGCACAGGGATGAAAGAGTGAAGATGCTGGTTAACTCTTGCATAAGGAATTTGGACAGCACAGGGATGAAAGAGTGAAGATGCTGGTTAACTCTTACATAAGGAATTTGGACAGCACAGGGATGAAAGAGTGAAGATGCTGGTTAACTCTTGCAGAAGGGATTTGGACAGCACAGGGATGAAAGAGTGAAGATAATGGTTAACTCTTACATAAGGAATTTGGACAGCACAGGGATGAAAGAGTGAAAATGCTGGTTAACTATTGCATCAGGGAGTTGGACAGCACAGGGATGAAAGAGTGAAGATGCTGGTTAACTCTTGCATCAGGGATTTGGACAGCACAGGGATGAAAGAGTGAAGATGCTGGTTAACTCTTGCAGAAGGGATTTGGACAGCACAGGGATGAAAGAGTGAAGATGCTGGTTAACTCTTGCATCAGGGAGTTGGACAGCACAGGGATGAAAGAGTGAAGATGCTGGTTAACTCTTGCATAAGAAATTTGGACAGCACAGGGATGAAAGGGTGAAGATGCTGGTAAACTCTTGCATAAGGGAGTTGAACAGCACAGGGATGAAAGAGTGAAGATGCTGGTTAACTCTTGCATCAGGGATTTGGACAGCAAAGGGATGAAAGAGTGAATATGCTGGTTAACTCTTGCATCAGGGAGTTGGACAGCACAGGGATGAAAGAGTGAAGATGCTGGTTAACTCTTGCATCAGGGAGTTGGACAGCACAGGGATGAAAGAGTGAAGATGCTGGTTAACTCTTGCAGAAGGGATTTGGACAGCACAGGGATGAAAGAGTGAAGATTCTGGTTAACTCTTGCAGAAGGGATTTGGACAGCACAGGGATGTAAGAGTGAAGATGCTGGTAAACTCTTGCATCAGGGATTTGGACAGCACAGGGATGAAAGAGTGAAGATGCTGGTAAACTCTTGCAGAAGGGATTTGGACAGAACTCTCACCTGTGTTACAAGCTGCCCGCCCGCCGACCAGCCCGACAACACGACGCCCACACTGCCACGCCCCTTAGCAAGCTCGCACGCCCACGCCACGCCCTTCCTCACCTCCTGAACGATGTCCTTCACGCCCACTGGAATAGAAGTAGTAGTAGTAGTAGTAGTAGTAGTAGTAGTAGTAGTAGTAATAGTCTTTTCTCCTCCTCTTTCTTCCTCTTCCTCCTCCTCCTCCTCCTTCTCCTCCCCTGTCTCTTTTTCCTCTTCCTCCTCCTCCTCTTCTCTTCCTTTTCAATCCTCCCTTTCTTCCTCCTCCTCCTCCTCCTCTGTCTCCTCTTCCTCAATGCCTCCTCCTTCTTCCCTTTCCTCCTCACCCCTTCCCCACCCATTCCCCAATCCCCATACTTACCCAACGGGGCCAGATCGTAGCCAATGATGACCACAACAATGCTAGCTTGATAGAGGGGAGGTACCAGGTAGGCTGAGAGGTCCTTGTTTAACTCTTGCCAATAGCCCCCGTGGACGTAGACTAGCACTGGGGAAGCTGGGGAAGGTTGGGGAAGGCATGGGAGGGATGGGGAGGGCGTGGGGAAGA
>NW_026111832.1:577500-585000 GCF_024679095.1 Eriocheir sinensis
AACTTAACCATCCTCCTCCTCCTCCTCTTTCTTCTTAACCTAACCTAACCCAACCTAACCCCTCCTCCTCCTCCTCTTCCCTAACCTAACCTAACCCAACCTAACCCCTCCTCCTCCTCCTCTTCCCTAACCTAACCTAACCTAACCTCCTCCTCCTCCTCTTCCCTAACCTAACCCAACCTAACCCCTCCTCCTCCTCCTCTTCCCTAACCTAACCTAACCTAACCAACCCCTCCTCCTCCTCTTCCCTAACCTAACCTAACCTAACCTAACCAACCCATCTTCCTCCTCCTCCTCCTCCTTCTTCTTCCTAACCTAACCTAACCTAACCTAACCTAACCAACCCATCCTCCTCCTCTTCCCTAACCTAACCTAACCTAACCTCCCCTCACCTCCTCCTCCTCCTCCTTCTTCTTAACCTAACCTAACCCAACCTAACCCCTCCTCCTCCTCCTCTTCCCTAACCTAACCTAACCAACCCATCCTCATCCTCCTCCTCCTCCTCTTCCCTAACCTAACCTAGCCAACCCATCCTCCTCCTCCTCCTCTTCCCCAACCTAACCTAACCTAACCTCACCTCCTCCTTCTCCTCGCCAGGCCTACAAGCTCACCTCCAGGTCCTCACTACTGATTACGACGCCCTGGCCTGTCTCTACACCTGTCACACGGTCAGAGACACTCACCGCGTACACTTCGCCTGGATCCTATCGAGGGACACCACGCTGGCTACAGAGAAGGTTGGGGTGTGTGTGTGTGTGTGTGTGTGTGTGTGTGTGTGTGTGTGTGTGTGTGTTTGCTCTCCTTTTTTTTGTTTTCCTTTCCTTTTTTTATTTTTACTTTCTTTCTACGCCTTTCTTTCCTCTTCTTCTTCTTCTTCCTTTCTCTATATTTCCTTTCTCTTTCCTTTTTTATTAACTTTTAACTTTCTCTCTTTCTTTCTTCTCCCTTTTTTCCTCTTCTTCTTCTTCTTCTTCCTCTTCTTTCTATATATCCTTTCTCTTCTTCTCTCTCTCTCTCTCTGTTTCCTTTATATCTCCTCCTCCTCCTCCTCTTCCTCTTCTTTCTCTATTCTCTTCCTCCTCAAATTGTCCTTTCTTTCCTCTTCTTCTTCTTCTTCCTCTTTCTATATATCCTTTCTCTTCTTCTCTCTCTCTTTCTCTGTTTCCTTTTTATCTCCTCCTCCTCCTCCTCCTCCTCCTCCTTCTCTTTTCCCTTCCTCCTCAAATTCTTCCTTTTCTCTCTTTCTCATTTTCCTCCTCTACTCTTTCTTTCTTCTTCTTCCTTTGTCCTCCTCCTCCTCCTCCTCCTCCCCTTCTTTCTTTCCTTCCTCCTCCGTTTTAATTTTTTCAACCCCTTCTCCTCCTCCTCCTCCTCCTCCTTCTCCTTCTACTACTACTACTACTACTACTACTACTACTACTACTACTACTACTACTACTAACTTAACACTTATTAAGGTTATTCAAGTAACTACAAGCACTATTAATCCAACATATATTTACTTACAACCTTTACAAACAACAAACAGGAATACTTACACTAGGAATTAACAACCAGGAAAATGGGTTAAAATTCCACATGGTCTACCTTGAAATATATCCGTTTTCTTTAACATAGAAAACGGGGTATTTTAATGTAGACTTAAGTAATGTTTAGCACCTAGTTTTGTTTCTTTTCTCTTATATAATATTTACAAAGTACGTTATACAGGGGAGGAATATAACGTAAAGAAGTAGTTACAACGTTAGACCCCCAAAGGAATGTAATTTAAAATGTCAAAAATTACTTAGATATTAAAAACTTGAATTGCTTACTTAAAATAATTGGAATGAAATATTTCTTAGAGTTCAGTATTATTCTTGATAACTTAAAGTGTCTGGAAATACTTATAGAAAATACTTGACTTACTTAAATCGAACTTAACTTTATTTCTATCAGCATTATCTTTGTGACTTCAATAGTAAGTTTAGGAATGGATGAAATATATCAAAGTATAATATAATACTTTAAAAACACTTGGAATTAAACCAAACTTACATTTCCTTCTATCAAGGTAAAGTTTATGACTTTAATAGTAAGTTTCAAAGTAAGTTAACACGACTAGCAATTCTTTGTGTGGCGGGCTGGCCCCGGCTGATGAAGGCACGCACTGGTTCATTACAGTAATTACAAGTAAAAGGCTCACGGCTGTCAGCCTTAACACCATACTGTTCACCGTGTTGGCCGGCGTGGCAGACGCCCCAGGCGGTGGTGGTGACGGCCCCGCCCCGCCCCGCCCCGCCCCAGGCCGGCCAGGCACAGGCGGCGCAACACTCGGCGTGCACCTCATTTTTCTAAGCATCGTTCCGCCGGGCACGGCCCGCGGCAGGGTGCCGACAGACCGACTGTCGGCTGGCGTCACCCGAGCCGGCCAAGTCAGTCTGTCGCCGAGGACTGGCGTGTGTCTGCGCCCAGTGTTTGCCGTCGTGTTTCGAGGAAAAAAAAGTGCGTCTGTGACGCCGCCAAACACGGTGATCTTAGACAATACCTGGAGACCTTCTGCTACTTTTTTTTTTTTTTTTTTTTTTTTACAACAAAGGAGGCAGCTCAAGGGCACACAAAAAAAGAAAACAATAATAAAAAAAAGCCCGCTACTCGCTGCTCCTACTACTACTACTACTACTACTACTACTACTTCTATAACTGATCCACTACTAATAATAACAAAAACAACAATAATAATGACAAGAAAAACAAATTGAAAAGCGAAAAATGTGAAAACTATAAAAATAATAAATCAGAAAAATAGAAAATTCTGATAAAAACTCTTCTCTCTCTCTCTCTCTCTCTCTCTCTCTCTCTCTCTCACAGATCGCGTCGTGCCAAGTCCTGCTCCGAGACGTGAAGGTCCCGCTGCGCCAGATGGAGAGGACCAACCACGGGCCAGAGTGCCAGTGACGTCACCAGCGCCTAGCCAATCACGGGGCGGGGAGCCTCTGACGTCACCAGCAGGGATGGAGAATGGGTCTGGGGTGAAGATAGAAAACGGGAAGTGAGAGAAAATGGGTTATGGTGAAAGAAAATGGGTAACTTAAAGAAAATGGAAGGAAAAGGAAAGACAATAGGTTAATGTGAAAGAAAATGGGTTAACGTTAAAGAAAATGGGTAAAAGTTAAAGAAAATGGAAGGAAAAGGAAAGAAAACGGGAAGAAATCAAAGAAAATGGGTAACTATAGAAAAAATAAAAGGAAAATTTGAAAAAATCAGAAAATTGGGAAAATAATTAAAAAAAATATTAAAGAGGAAATAAGGAGAAAAAAATATATTAATAATGAAAAAAAAATAATGAACGAAAAAAAACACAAAATAAAATAAAAATAAAATAGATTAATAAGAGAAACGCACAAAAGAATTAACAAATAGATAGATAGGCCTATTAATTTTAAAATGTATATAAAAAGATTAGTTAATAAATGAATAAAATAAATTACTGAATAACTCGATATATTTTTTTTACCTTTCCATAATAATAATAATAATAATAATAATAATAATAATAATAATAATAATAATAATAATAATAATAATAATCTTACCTGTTAATTTTGAGTCTCAGGTGCAAGGAAGAGTGAGAGTGGGTCTTCCTCTTCCTCCTCCTCCTCTTCCACTCTTCCCTCCTCCTCCTCCTCCTCCTCCTCCATCTTCGTTTCTTCCACTTCTTCTTCTTCTTCTTTGGTTTCCTTCTCTTCTTCTCCTCCTCCTCCTGTTCCTTCTTCCTCCTCCTTCACTGCCTCTCCTCCTCCTCCTCCTCCTCCTAATTCTTCTTCCCGTTTGACATGCTCTTCTCCTCCTCCTCCTCCTCCTGTTACTTCTTCCTCCTTCTTCTCTTCTTCCTCACTTTCCACCACCACCACCTCCTCCTCCTCCTCCTCCTCCTTCTCCTCTTCTTCTTGTACGACCTGTTCCTCTTCTCCTCCTCCTCCTCCTCCTCCTCCTCCTCCTACTTCAACTGGTTCTTCCTCCACTACCTCCTCCTCCTTCTTCTCTCCTCCTCCTCCTCCTCCTCCTCCTCCTACTTCAACTGGTTCTTCCTCCACTTCCTTACTCTTCTCCACTACCTCCTCCTCCTTCTTCTCTCCTCCTCCTCCTCCTCCTCCTCCTGCACTACCTGGGGGCCCCGCATACCCCCCCTCCCCCACGAAGAGAAGGGAGGGGTCTTTTTCCTCTCCTCCTCCTCCTCCTCCTTCCTGTCCGACTTCTTCCTGTCTTCCTCCTCCTCCTCCTCCTCCTCCTCTTCCTTCTTCTTCAGTTGATGTTAGTTGTTCTTCCTGTGTTTGGCCTCCTCCTCCTCCTCCTCCTCCTCCTCTTCCTTCTTCCTGTCCGACTTCTTCCTGTCTTCCTCCTCCTCCTCCTCCTCCTTCGTGTCCGACTTCTTCCTGTCTCCCTCCTCCTCCTCCTCCTCCTCTTCCTTCTTCCTGTCCGACTTCTTCCTGTTTTCCTCCTCCTCCTCCTCCTCCTCTTCCTTCTTCCTGTCCGACTTCTTCCTGTCTTCCTCCTCCTCCTCCTCCTCTTCCTTCTTTCTGTCCGACTTCTTCCTGTCTTCCTCCTCCTCCTCCTCCTCCTCTTCCTTCTTCCTGTCCGACTTCTTCCTGTCTTCCTCCTCCTCCTCGTCCTCTTCCTTCTTCCTGTCTTCCTCCTCCTCCTCCTCTTCCTTCTTCCTGTCTGACCTCTTCCTGTCTTCCTCCTCCTCCTCCTCTTCCTTCTTCCTGTCCGACTTCTTTCTGTCTTCCTCCTCCTCCTCCTCCTCCTCTTCCTTCTTTCTGTCTTCCTCCTCCTCCTCCTCCTCTTCCTTCTTCTTCAGCTGATGTTTGTTGTTCTTTCTGAGTTTGCTCTCCTCCTCCTCCTCCTCCTCCTCCTCCTCCTCCTCCTCCTCCTCCTCTTCCTTCTTCTCCTCCTCCTCCTCCTCTTCCTCTTCCTTCCTCGACTGTGCTTCCTGGTTCTTCCTGGATTGTTCCTCTTCCTCTTTCTTCCTTCCTTCCTCCTCCTCCTCCTCCTTCTCCCGTTCCAGATCCTCCTCCTCCTCCTCCTCCGTCTCCTCCATCTCCTCCTCCTTCTCCCGTTCCAGATCCTCCTCCTCCTCCTCCTCCGTCTCCTCCGTCTCCTCCTCCTTCTCCCGTTCCAGATCCTCCTCCTCCTCCTCCTCCGTCTCCTCCGTCTCCTCCTCCTTCTCCCGTTCCAGACCCTCCTCCATCTCCTCCTCCTCCTCCTCTCTGGGTTCTTCCTTCTTCCACTCCTCCTCCTCCTCCTCCTCTTTCTTCCTTCATTTCACTTTCTCCTCCAGTTCTTTGTTCTTCCTCTGTTCTTCTTCCTCCTCCTCCTCCTCCTTTCTGGGTTCCTCCTCCTCCTCCTCCTCTTTCTTCCTTCACTTGTTTTCCTCCTCCAGTTCGTTGTTCTTCCTCTGTTCTTCTTCCTCCTCCTCCTCCTCCTTTCTGGGTTCCTCCTCCTCCTCCTCCTCCTCCTCCTCTTTCTTCCTTCACTTGTTTTCCTCCTCCAGTTCTTTGTTCTTCCTCTGTTCTTCCTCCTCCTCCTCCTCCTCCTCTTCCGCCTCCTCTTTCTTCCTTCACTTGTTTTCCTCCTCCAGTTGCTTCTTCTTCCTCTGTTCTTCTTCCTCCTCCTCCTCCTCCTCCTCCTCCTCCTCCTCTTCCTCCTCCTTGCTCCTCCTTCCTTCCTCCTTCTGCCTTTACTCCTTCAATCGTTTCTTCCTTCATTCCTCCTCCTCCTCCTCCTCCTCCTCCTCCTCTTCTTTCCCCTACTCCTCTTCCTCCTCTTATTTCTTCCATTTCCTCTGGCAGTGTTTCTTCCTCTTGAACTCTTCCTCCTCCTCCTCCTCCTCCTCCTCTTCCTCTTCCTTCTTCTCTCTTGCTTCTCTTTCCTCCTCTTCCTGTTTGGCTTTCCTCCACTCTTCCTCCTCCAATTCCTTCTTCTCCTCCTCCTCCTCCTCCTCCTCCTCTTTGGTGCTTCTTCTTCCCTTCCTTTGTCTTCCTTTCTTCTTGTCTTCCTGTCTTGGCACTCTTCTTCCCTCCTCCTCCTCCTCCTCCTCCTCCTCTTCCTTCTTCTTCTTGGGTAATTCCACTTTCTCCTCCTCCTCCTCTTTCTTCTCTCTTATCCCTCTTCTTCCACTCTTCTTTTTTTGCTTCTGTTGTTGTTTTCTTGTTCTTCTTCTCCTCCTTACTCTTCCTCTTCTCTTCCTTCTCCTTCTTCTTTTTCTCCTCCTTCATCATCTTCTCCCTCTCTTCCTCTTCATCATCATCATCGTCATCATCATCATCATCGTCATCGTCATCATATCTTCCTCTTCCTCCTCTTCCTCCTCCTCCTCTTCCTTCTTCCCTCCTTCCTATCTTCTCAGCTTCCTCCTCGACATCCCCGGCATCTGAGGAAGAGAGAAAAAGGAGATCAAAAATTGTAGATAGGGAAAATGGGACAAGAAAAGAGGAGAGAAGGAAAATCCGGATAACTAATGAAAACTAAAATGAGTTCAAAGGGAAATAAGATGGTAATTAATCAATCAATCAATCAGTGGGGGCATACGCCGGGGAGCGCGTCGCCTCGCCCACCCTACGATGCCAAGTCCGAGGGTCCCTCCGGGCGAGTCTCCATGCAGGCCCCTTCCCGTCCTGAGCACCTCCCGGCAGGATCTATGGACTTGCTAAGGCCATGATCTCCGTGGGCGTCCCCTTGGCCTCCTCCACTCAGGACTGTCTCACAGCAACAACCCGATGAGCAGGTCAGCTTCCGGGCAGCGTGCCACGTGCCCGTATAGCCGGAGTTGGCGTTGACGGACTATGCAGGCAATACATGTGGAATCAGTCTCACGGAGTAGTCGCCGGTTTGACACAAAGTCGTTCCAGCGATGTCCCGTGATTCTGCGTAGACACTTGTTACCAAAGGCATCAACCCGCCTCTCCAAGTCCCCGTTTAGTGTCCATGTCTCACAGCCACAGCGTAAGACAGGGAGCACAAGGGACTTGAAGATCCGGATCTTTGTCCTTCTGCACAGGTATCGACAACGCCATATACTCGTGCTGAGCGAGTCCATAACACCGTGGGCAGGCCAATCCGCCGTAAGACTTCACTGCACTGGATCAAACGCCTTCTTCAGATCGACACAGGCTGCAAGCATCCCCTGTCGAAACTCACGTCGGCGCTCCACCAGTACGCGAGGCGCTGGGATACGGTCAGTTGTTGACTTGCCAGGCGTGAACCCAGACTGTTCAGGTCTCTGCAGCTTCAGCGGCTGGCTGCGAATTCGCATTAGCAATAGGTGGGCAAGCACCTTGCCTGGCACACTGAGCAGTGTAATGCCACGGTAGTTGTTGCAGTCCTGGCGGTCCCCTTTCCCTTTCCAGATAGGGACGACCAACCCCTCTTCCAGGCAGGAGGAATGGTACCGGACTGCCATACAACAGTCAAGACCACATGCAACCCGCGGGTCACGGCCTCACCTCCAGCTTTGAGCAG
>NW_026111832.1:597500-635000 GCF_024679095.1 Eriocheir sinensis
TTACTATAGGCCTTGACTCAGAAAATTCAAATATGCTTCCTTACTAATGAGACTTTCTATACAACAAAGTGAGGTCATTCTGTGTTGATTTATACCATAAGGTGCTGGCTATCATGTGTTTGAAGATACCCTAAACTTAACCTAACAAAACCCCAAACAGTCACTATAGGTCTTGACTCAGAAAATTCAAATATGTTTCCATACTAATGAGACTTTCTATACAACAAAGTGAGGTCATGCTTTGTTGATTTATACCATAAGGTGCTGGCTATCATGTGTTTGAAGATACCCTAAACTTAACCTAACCTAACAAAACCCCAAACAGTCACTATAGGTCTTGACTCAGAAAATTCAAATATGCTTCCTTACTAATGAGACTTTCTATACAACAAAGTGAGGTCATTCTGTGTTGATTTATACCATAAGGTGCTGGCTATCATGTGTTTGAAGATACCCTAAACTTAACCTAACCTAACCTAACAAAACCCCAAACAGTCACTATAGGTCTTGACTCAGAAAATCCATACATGTTTCCTCACTAATGAGACTTTCCATACAACAAAGTGAGGTCATTCTGTGTTGATTTAAACCATAAGGTGCTGGCTATCATGTGTTTGAAGATACCCTAAACTTAACCTAACCTAACAAAACCACAAACAGTCACAATAGGTCTTGACTCAGAAAAATCAAATATGCTTCCTTACTAATGAGACTTTCAACACAACAAAGTGAGGTTATTCTGTGTTGATTTATACCATAAGGTGCTGGCTATCATGTGTTTGAAGATACCCTAAACTTAACCTAACCTAACCTAACAAAACCCCAAACAGTCACTATAGGTCTTGACTCAGAAAATTCAAATATGCTTCCTTACTAATGAGACTTTCTATACAACAAAGTGAGGTCATTCTGTGTTGATTTATACCATAAGGTGCTGGCTATCATGTGTTTGAAGATACCCTAAACTTAACCTAACCTAACCTAACAAAACCCCAAACAGTCACTATAGGTCTTGACTAAGAAAATTCAAATATGCTTCCTTACTAATGAGACTTTCCATACAACAAAGTGAGGTCATGCTTTGTTGATTTATACCATAAGGTGCTGGCTATCATGTGTTTGAAGATACCCTAAACTTAACCTAACAAAACCCCAAACAGTCACTATAGGTCTTGACTCAGAAAATTCAAATATGCTTCCTTACTAATGAGACTTTCTATACAACAAAGTGAGGTTATTCTGTGTTGATTTATACCATAAGGTGCTGGCTGTCATGTGTTTGAAGATACCCTAAACTTAACCTAACCTAACCTAACCTAACAAAACCCCAAACAGTCACTATTGGTCTTGACTCAGAAAATTCAAATATGCTTCCTTACTAATGAGACTTTCCATACAACAAAGTGAGGTCATTCTGTGTTGATTTATACCATAAGTTATGTGTGTGTGTGTGTGTGTGTGTGTGTGTGTGTGTGTGTGTGTGTGTGTGTGTTTACTACTAAAATACTTTCTCTTTCTACCCCAAACACACACACACACACACACACACACACACGAACAGGAAACAAACACAATAAAAGGAAGAAGAGACATAATTAAAGAAGAAGAAGAGAGGTGGAAGAGAGAAGAAGAGAAGGAGGTGGAGGAGGAGGAGGAGGAGGAGCCACTGGATAAGAGGAAGATGAAGGAAGAGGAAGGAAGAAACGAACTAACGGAGGAGGAGAAGAGGAAGATGGAAGAGGAGAAGAAGAAGAAGAAGGAGGAGGAGGAGAAGAAGATAATGGAGAAAAAAGAGAAAAAGGAGGAAACGAAAAATGGAGGAGAAGGAGGAAAAAAAATAATTCGGAGAGACTTTTGGGTCGACGAGATGGAGGTATATTCTCCCTCCAATATTAACATGGAGGAGATGGAGGAAGAGATGAGGAGGAGGAAGAGGAGGATGGAGGAAAGATGTCGAGAGATTATGAAGGAGGAGGAGAGAAAGAGGGAGATAAACAGCAAAGAATTCCTTATAAGTAAAAAGTAAGTAAATAAGTAGTAGTAGAAGTAGTAGTAGAAGTAGTAGTAGTAGTAGTAGTAGTAGTAGTAGTAGTAGTAGTGAAAGTGAATATGCTGGTTAACTCTTGCATCAGGGATTTGGACAGCACAGGGATGAAAGAGTGAAGATGCTGGTTAACTCTTGCATAAGGGATTTGGACAGCACAGGGATGAAAGAGTGAAGATGCTGGTTAACTCTTGCATCAGGGATTTGGACAGCACAGGAATGAAAGAGTGAAGATGTTGGTTAACTCTTGCATAAGGGAATTGGACAGCACAGGAATGAAAGAGTGAAGATGCTGGTTAACTCTTGCATAAGGGAATTGGACAGCACAGGAATGAAAGAGTGAAGATGCTGGTTAACTCTTGCATCAGGGAATTGGACAGCACAGGAATGAAAGAGTGAAGATGCTGGTTAACTCTTGGATCAGGGAGTTGGACAGCACAGGGATGAAAGAGTGAAGATGCTGGTTAACTCTTGCATCAGGTAGTTGGACAGCACAGGGATGAAAGAGTGAAGATGCTGGTTAACTCTTGGATCAGGGAGTTGGACAGCACAGGGATGAAAGAGTGAAGATGCTGGTTAACTCTTGCATAAGGGAATTGGACAGCACAGGGATGAAAGAGTGAAGATGCTGGTTAACTCTTGGATCAGGGATTTGGACGAGACAAGGATGAAAGAGTGAAGATGCTGGTTAACTCTTGCATAAGGGAATTGGACAGCACAGGGATGAAAGAGTGAAGATGCTGGTTAACTCTTGCAGAAGGGAATTGGACAGCACAGGGATGAAAGAGTGAAGATGCTGGTTAACTCTTGGATCAGGGATTTGGACGAGACAAGGATGAAAGAGTGAAGATGCTTTCTACCCCTATCTCCGTTACCTCCCTTCTCTCCCTCCCCTTCCTCCTCCTCCTCCTCCTCCTCACCTCTCTCTCTCTCTCCCCCAAGGTACAAACTCGTATGGTGCAACATCTTCAAATCGGCTTCTTCAACCTGGATGTACAACTACCTTCGCATGGGCGGGAAATCACCTCACGAACTTCAGAACCTCAAAACTTCCCCCGTGGAGGCCGCCAGACAGCTCTACTCCCGGCCATCCCCAGAGGAACTCCTAAGCTACCTGGGGAGCGGCGGGGAAGGCGTTGGGGAGGCTGGGGAAGGCGTGGGGACTGGGGAAGGCTACCTGAGTTTCATCATTGTGCGAGAACCGTTCCAAAGGTTGCTGTCGGCGTATCGTGATAAGATTGAGCGAGTGATCCCGTATTATAGGTAAGTGTGGGGATTTGGGGATTTGGGGATTGGGGAAGGGTGGGGAAAGTTGGGGATGGTTGGGGAAAGGTAAGGATGAAAATTAGAGAGAAGAGAAAGAGCTTGGGATTACAAGGATGTGGAATGATTCCCCAATCCACTTTCCAAATCCCCTTCTTCCCCAACCAATCCCCAAACAACCTCATCTCCCCAACCATGTCCTTTCTTTCACTCCCCATCCCATCCCATCCCCAATTAACCCCCTTCTTCCCCAACACAAATCCCCAACTCTTCCCCACCCAATCCCCTCTCCCCAAACATATCCTTTTTTTCCTCTATCTCACTCCCCATTAAACCCAACCAACCCCAATCCCCACCTTCCCCAACTAATCCCCAAATTCCCAAACCTTAATCCCCAACCAATCCCCTCTACCCAAACATATCCTTTCCTTCTCCATCTCACTCCCCATTAAACCCAACTAACCCCAATCCCAACCTTCCCCAACTAATCCCCAAATTCCCAAACCTTAATCCCCACCTTCCCTAACTAATCCCCAAATTCCCCAACCAATCCCCTCTCCCCAAACATATCCTTTCCTTCTCTATCTCACTCCCCATTCAACCCAACTAACCCCAATCCCCACCTTCCCCAACTAATCCCCAAATCCCCCAACCAACCCCAATCCCCACCTTCCCTAACTAATCCCCAAATTCCCCAACCAATCCCCTCTCCCCAAACATATACTTTCTTCCTCTATCTCACTCCCCAAGACCCACAACACCCAATCCCCACCTTCCCCAACCAACCCCAATCCCCACCTTCCCTAACTAATCCCCAACTTCCCCAACCAATCCCCTTTCTCCAAACATATCCTTTTTCTATCCTCACCAACACCCCACACCCACACCTCCTAATCCCCCCCCAACCCAACTAATCCCCAACTTCCCCAACCAACCCCAATCCCCACCTTCCCCAGCCAATCCCCCAAAACTTTCTCCTCTCTTTCTATCCCACCCCCCTCCAACCCAAATAACCCAATCCCAATCAATCCCAACAAAATCAACCAACCCCCATCCCCAACAGTTCACTCCGCTGCAAAATGACCCACGAACACAGAGGAGGGAAAGGAAACACCCTATTTCAACACCTCCTCCATTCCCCCTCCTCCCCAACCTGTCACCCCACCTTTCCCCAGTTCGTTGACTACATACTGGAGGAGGAGGAGAAGGGGGGGGAGCAGAATGAGCACTGGGCCCCCTACTATAAATTCTGCTCCCCTTGCGCGGCCCACTTCGACCTGGTGTTACGATTTGAAAGCCTGCAGAGGGATGAGGCTTACTTGTTGAAGAAGGTAAGAGGAGGAGGAGGAGGAGGAAGAGGAGGAAGACACATTAAAAGTAGAAATTAAAAAGAATTGTGAAATGTATTTAGATAGATAGATAGATAGATGGATTGATAGATAGACAAACTTACTAACAAACTAACAAAATCTCTCTCTCTCTCTCTCTCTTGATCTTTCTTTCACATCAATTTCATTCTTCTCCCTCCTCCTCCTCCTCCTCCTCTTCTATTTCTTCTTCCTCCTCTCTTTCTCTCCTCTTCCTGCCTTCTCTTTGTTCCTCTTCCTCCTCTTCTTCTCTCACAATTAATATTTTTCCTTCCTTCTCTCTCTCTCTCTCTCTCTCCTCATTCTCCTTTTCTCTCATTATCTCCTCCTCCTCTCTCATTATCCTTCCTCTCTCTCTCCTCTCTCTCTCTCTCTCTCCTCATTCTCATTTTCCTTCTCCTCTCCTCCTCTCCTCCTCCTCTCTCTCTCTCTCTCTCTCTCTCTCTCTCTCTCTCTCTCTCTCTCTCTCTCTCTCTTATTAATTTTTCCTTTTCTCTCCTCATTCTCATTTTCCTTCATTATCTACCTCTCCTCCTCCTCCTCCTCCTCCTCCTCCTCCTCCTCTCTCTCTCTCTCTCTCTCTCTCTCCCACACAGGTACAGGGGTTATCAGAGGTGGTGTCCCCTAAGGTAATGCACAGCTCCCATGCAAACTATACTTCAATTGTGGCAAGTTACTATGGGCAACTCTCACCTGGGCAGCTTCTGGGCCTCGTCAAAATGTACCTGCCCGACTTCTGGCTCTTCGGGTACTCGGAAAGGCCTTATTTGGACCTGGTGGTGTGATGGTGGTGGTGATGATGGTGGTGATAGTGGTGATGGTGGTGATGGTGTCGGGCTTCTATTGTAACTTAGGTTTTTGTTAACTTAAATTTGTTTTCGTCAACTTTTATAAATACTTAGACTAATTTTGACATACGTTTACTACTACTACTACTACTACTACTACTACTACTTCTACTACTACTATTCCTACTACTCCTACTACTACTATTACTACTAACGGCATACGTATAATAATAATAATAATAATAATAATAATAATAATAATAATTGGTATATATATAATTTCCATGGCTGTGTTTTCTTATAAATAAATGTATATAGAGATAATTTTTTTTGTGTTTTAATGAGGAGGAGGAGGAGGAGGAGGAGGAAGAATGGAATGGAAAAGAGAAGGAAGAAGAAGAAAAGAAAAGAAAGACGAGAAGGAAAAAGAAATAAATAATGAAAAGAGAAAAAGGAGGAGGAGGAGGAGGAGGAATAAAGAAGAAGAGGAGGAGGAAGAAAAATCATGAGAGAAAGAAGAAAGAAGAGGAAGAATAAAGAGGAAGAAGGAGGAGAAAGAGTATTATAGAATGAGGAAGAAGAAGAGAGAGAGGAGGAAAAATAAGAAAGAAAGAAAAGGAAGAAATTTAAAGAAGAAAAATGGAAGAAAAAAATATAAATAAACAAGAAAATGAAAAAAAGTACCGATTTCTCAACTACAAATCACAAAATAACATTAATAAACAGAAAATAAAGAAAATAAGACCAAAGAAAACGGGAAATTTTGAAGGGAGACTCAAGTAAACTATCAGAAGAAGGAGGAGGAGAGACTGAAGGAAGAGGAGGAGGAGGAGGAGGAGAGCTAAAGGAAGAGGAGGAGGAGGAGGAGAGACTAAAGGAAGAGGAGGAGGAGGAGGAGGGACTGAAGGAAGAGGAGGAGGAGGAGGAGGAGGTATATGTCATGTTAGGAAGAAGGAGAGAAAGAGGAGAAGAATAGGAGGAAGGAAAGAGGAGGAGGAGGAGGGATCGAAGGAAGGAAGAGGAGGAGGAGGAAAAAGTATATATGTTAGGAAGAAGGAAAGAGAGAGGAGAAGGAGAACGGGAGGAAGGAAAGAGGAGGAGGAGGAGGAGGAGGGACTGAAGGAAGGAGGAGGAGGAGGAGGAGAAGGGAAGGAAGGAGGAGGATGAGGAGGAGGAGGAGAAGGGAAGGAAGGAGGAGGAGGAGGAGGAGAAGGAGGGAAGGAAAGAAAGAGGAGGAGGGAAAATAAAGAATGGAGAGAGAGAGAGAGAGAGAGAGAGAGAGAGAGAGAGAGAGAGAGAGAGAGAGAGGAGGAAGAATATTGAATGACAAATAAACAGGAATAAGACTAAACAGCAATAAAGAAAGGAATAAGCAATAAAAGGAGATAAAGAGGAAGAGGAAAAACAATCATAGGTAGAATAGAAAACGAGAATAATAAAGAAAAAAGAGGAAGAAAAAATACAAATAAACAGGAATAAGACAGAATATCGATAAAGAAAAGGAAGAACTAATAGAAGATGATAAAGGAGGAAGAGAGGAAAAAATAATAAAGATGGGGAATAGGGATAATTGATAAAGGAGACGAAGGAGTAGACGAAAATTCATGCGCGAGAGAGGAGGAGGAGGCTGCGCGGACGACATGCACCCCCCCTGAGCGTCCAAGGCATACTGAGGGCGTACGTGCAGCTTTTCACGAACTCCCTCCACGGCTCTCCGCGTCAGCCAATCAGCGGCCGAGTTTACCCCGGCGGTGATGACGTAAGCGATGACGTCACGACCCACAACATGGCAACTTAGGGTTTCAACTGTACGATGATTTTTTAACTTTTTCGCTTATTTTAGGAGTTCGCGTCGACCGATTTTCGTTTTTTTGGTGTGAAATTAAAGATAAAAGGTTCATGTGTGTTTATAAAGGGTGAACAAGGGTGAAATAAGGGTGGAAAAGGGTGAAATTTGGGATTATAAATGATTCTCCCTCTCTCCCCCTCCTACCCCAATGCACTCTCCGTCTCTCTCTCCCTCTCTCTCGCTCTCTTTCTCTCTCCAAGTCTCTATCTCTGTCTCTCTCTCTTTCTCTCTCTCCCAAAGTCACACGAAGAGAAAGAGAGAGAGTGAGAGAGAGAAAGAGAGAGAGAGAGAGAGTGTGTGTGTTGTGTCCTATTGCGAAAGAGAGATAAGAGAGAGAAGAAGAAGAAGGAGGAGGAGGAGGAGGAAGAAGAGGAGGAGAAGAGTGGGAGAAGAGGAAGGAAAAAGTGAGTGATTTTGAAGTGATTTAAGTGAAAAGTGCAACTACTACTACTACTACTACTACTACTACTACTACAAATACTACTACAACCATTGAGGTGAATTAAATGTTATGGACAGTGTTATGTGTGTTTATGTACGTTTTTTCATGTGTGTGTACGTGAGTGTGTACGTGGAACCGCTGTGTAATTGTGTGTGTAATTATGTGTGTGTGTGTGTGTGTGTGTGTGTGTGTGTGTGTGTGTGTGTGTGTGTGTGTGTGTGTGTACTTGAAATCAATCATGTGTGTGTGTGTGTGTGTGTGTGTGTGTGTGTGTGTGTGTGTGTGTGTGTGTATATCACCTCATGTATGTATGTATGTGTGTATATGTGTGTGTGTGTGTGTGTGTGTGTGTGTGTCCTCATGTATGTAGCCTATGTATGTATGTATGTATTTATGTATGTGTGTATGTATGTGTGTATATATGTGTGTGTGTGTGTGTGTGTGTGTGTGTATATATGTATATTGTTACTACTACTACTACTACTACTACTACTACTACTACTACTACTACTTGAGAAAATGAATTTGTGAACCCTTGAATAAAGAAAATAAGAAAGAAAGAAAGAAAGAAAGAAAGAAAGAAAGGGAATGAAAGGAAAACAAAATAAAGAAAGAGAGAAAGAGAGAAAGAATGAAAGAGAGAAAGTGGTGGGAAAATATTAAAGATAGTGAAAGTGAATATTAGAGAGAAAAAAAGAATAAAGGAGGAAAAATTAAGATAAGATAAAGAGAAAGAGAAAAAGAAATAGATAGAGAAAATAAAGATAAAGAAAAAAGAAAGAAAATGTGATAAAGAAAGAAAGAAAAGAAGAGAAAGAAGAAAACAAAGAAAATGAGAGAGAGAGAGAGAGAGAGAGAGAGAGAGAGAGAGAGAGAGAGAGAGAGAGAGAGAGAGAGAGAGAGAGAGAGAGAGAGAGAGAGAGAGAGAGAGAGAGAGAGAGAGAGAGAGAGAGAGAGAGAGGACAACACCACCACCACCACCACCACCTTCATCACCACCTTCAACACCACTATATCATCACCACCAAAAAAATAAAGAAATAAAGAAAAAAAGGAAAGAAAACAAATGAGAATCAAATCCATTCATCACCATTTTCATCACCATTTCATCACCACCAAAACAAAACAACAAAAAAGAAAGCAAATAAACAAACAATAAGTAGATTCAACACCATATCTTCGCTATTTCCATCACCACCTCAAGTTCATCACCACCAGTTCATCACCACCAGCCTCATCACCACTAAAAACTCACCACAATTGTAATATATCACCACCAAAACAAAAGAATAAACAAACAATAAGTAGATTCAACACCATATCTTCGCTATTGTCATCACCACCTCAAGTTCATCACCACCAGTTCAACACCAAGCAGCCTCATCACCACTAACAAGTCACCACAATTGTAATATATCACCACCAAAACAAAAGAATAAACAAACAATAAGTAGATTCAACAATTTCCATCACCACCTCAAGTTCATCACCACCAGCCTCATCACCACTAACAAGTCACCACAATTGTAATATATCACCACCAAAACAAAAGAATAAACAAACAATAAGTAGATTCAACACCATATCTTCGCTATTTCCATCACCACCTCAAGTTCATCACCACCAGCCTCATCACCACTAACAAGTCACCACAACTGTAACATATCACCACCAAAACAAAAGAATAAACAAACAATAAGTAGATTCAACACCATATCTTCGCTATTTCCATCACCACCTCAAGTTCATCACCACCAGTTCAACACCAAGCCTCATCACCACCACCACTAACAACTCAATCATCACCACTGCATCCAAAACAAATAGAGGAGAGAAAACAATAAAAAAAACAATGTCATCACCACCTCATCACCACCAACACCAACACCGGAAAATTATAAGAAGAGGAAGAAAAAAAGAAGAAAAAGAAGAAATCACCACTACCAACACCACCTTCAACACCACCAACTTCATCACCACCACCAAGAAGAAGAAGGAAAAAAAGAGGAGGAAAAGAAAAACCAGAAAAAAACAACTCCCCCACCTCCACCACCACCACCTTCAACACCACCACCACCTTCAACACCACTTCTAATCATGGTGTTACGCTGGATTCAGGGTCACCTGTTTGTGTCAGGTCAAAGAAATAGGTAGCTCTGAGTCCAGAGTTCACTATGTTATGCGCTGCCAGACTCTCGCTAAATGCCTGCACACCTGAGACCTCGTTAAGTGAATGAACACCTGGATATCTTAATTAATTACTGTCTTCATTAACCTCTCCTGTTAAGTTCACCTGTTCACCTGGATAGCTCATTAAGTTCACCTGTTCACCTGGATAGTTTGTTAAGTCTACCTGTCACCTGGGTATTAATTTAAGGAAGGTTCTGTGCTCATTAGTCAAGGGGTTAAATATCATGTCTACTTCCTCATCCGTCAAAATTATATCATTACTTATTTATATCTGTTTCTATCTTTATCTATTTTTATCTATTTCATCTTTGTCCATTTATTTAGTTAGTGAATTAGTTAGTTTTTTTCCATTTATTTCTTTATTTATATTGGAACTAGAGATGATTTTTAACGTACGACTAATACAAGTTCTACTACTACTACTACTACTACTACTACTACTACTACAACTACTACTACCACCAAAATTAATCTATATTCATTGATGTATATAAACCAATGTATCCCAGTAATGTATAATATAAATAAAAAGATAATATATAAGAATTTTTAATAGCCTTGTGAGAGAAAGATAAATGGGAGAATAAGATAAAGAGGATGATAAAGAAGAGAATAGGATAATTAAGGATGAAAATATGACTTTGATGAATAGAAGGAAAGGAAAGTCATAATAATATATAGAGAAATAACAATAGTGAACTGTATATATGTATTTGATAACTATAATGGATTTGAATATATACTAATAATAATGTTTTTTTTATATATTAATACAAACTAATTCACAAACTCACATAGATATTTTTGTGTTAGTTATATAGTTAGTTCAGGTTAGGTTAGGTTACTGTATTAACGGAGATAGTACCTAATATATATAACAATAAATAAATCAATATATAATAATAATAATAAAAAGCAGAGGAAGAAGAAAATTAAATAATATATATAGAGAAATAATTATAATGAACTGTATATATGTATTTAATAACTATAATGGATTTGAATATATACTAATAATAATAATGTTGTTTTTTTCTATATTAATACAAACTAATTCACAAACTCACATAGATATTTTTGTGTTAGTTATATAGTTAGTTCAGGTTAGGTTAGGTTACTTAAGGGAGAAAGTACCTAATATATATAACAATAAATAAATAAAAAATAAGAAGAAGAAAAAGCAGAGGAAGAAGAAAATTAAATAATATATATAGAGAAATAATTATAATGAACTGTATACATGTATTTGATAACAATAATGAATTTGAATATATACTAATAATAATAATGTTTTTTTTTATATTAATACAAATTAATTCACAAACTCACATAGATATTTTTGTGTTAGTTATATAGTTAGTTAGGTTAGATTAGGTTACTGTATTGACGGAGATAGTACCTAATATATATAACAATAAATAAATAAATATATAATAATAATAAGAAAAAGCAGAGGAAGAAGAAAATTAAATAATATATATAGAGAGAAATAATTATAATGAACTGTATATATGTATTTAATAACTATAATGAATTTGAATATACTAATAATGTTTTTTTTTTATATTAATACAAACTAATTCACAAACTCACATAGATATTTTTGTGTTAGTTATATAGTTAGTTCAGGTTAGGTTAGGTTACTGTATTAACGGAGATAGTACCTAATATATATAACAATAAATAAATAAAAAATAAGAAGAAGAAAAGGCCGAGGAAGAAGAAAATTAAATAATATATATATAGAAAAATAATTATAATGAACTGTATATATGTATTTAATAACTATAATTGATTTGAATATATACTAATAATAATAATGTTTTTTTTATATATTAATACAAACTAATTCACAAACTCACATAGATATTTTTGTGTTAGTTATATAGTTAGTTCAGGTTAGATCAGGTTACTTAAGGGAGATAGTACCTAATATATATATAACAATAAATAAATAAAAAATAAGAAGAAGAAAAGGCCGAGGAAGAAGAAAATTAAATGATATATATAGAGAAATAATTATAATGAACTGTATATATGTATTTAATAACTATAATGGATTTGAATATATACTAATAATAATAATGGGTTTTTTTTATATATTAATACAAATTAATTCACAAACTCACATAGATATTTTTGTGTTAGTTATATAGTTAGGTTAGATTAGGTTATCATTTTAGTGAAGATGATAATATCCGACAAGATTATAATAATGATTGTAATATTAAGAAGAAAGGAGGATAAGGAGAAAGAAGAAAAGAAGAAAAAGAAACCAAAGAACAAGGAAATGAAGAAAAGAAGAAAAAAGTATTGAAGGGAATTATTTAGCAAACCTGAGCCGTGTAAAAGGTAAGGAATAAAAGGGGGGGCCAGGGAGAGTCTTAAATTGGGTGTTATTCTGGATATTTACCTTCCTTTCTATATTAACCTCAGAATATAATGTTTCCAGTGAATATATTAAACTAAATGTCTCAAAATATAATGTTTCCAGTAAATATATTAAGCTAAATTAATCTAAACAAACTAATTCTAACCTAACATGACCTAACCTAACTATCTAACATATAATCTAACTATGTCTAACCTAACTTGACCTGACTAAACTATAAACTATATATATATGACCCAATCAGTCTATCCTAACCTAACCTGACCTGACCTAATTATATGTAACCAAACTAATCTTAACCTAACATGACCTAACCTAACTATCTAACATATAATCTAACTATGTCTGACCTAACTTGACCTGACTAAACTATAAACTATATATATATGACCCAATCAGTCTATCCTAACCTAACCTGACCTGACCTAATTATATGTAACAAAACCAATCTTAACCTAACATGACCTAACCTAACTATCTAACATATAATCTAACTATGTCTGACCTAACTTGACCTGACTAAACTATAAACTATATATATATGACCCAATCAGTCTATCCTAACCTAACCTGACCTGACCTGACCTAATTATATGTAACCAAACTAATCTTAACCTAACATGACCTGACCTAACTATCTAACATATACCTAATCTAACTATGTCTGACCTAACTTGACCTGACTAAACTATAACCTATAAATATACGACCCAATCAGTCTATCCTAATCTAACCTGACCTGACCTGACCTAATTATATGTAACCAAACTAATCTTAACCTAACATGACCTAACCTAACTATCTAACGTATAATCTAACTATGTCTGACCTAACTTGACCTGACTAAACTATAACCTATAAATATATGACCCAATCAGTCTATCCTAACCTAACCTGACCTGACCTGACCTAATTATATGTAACCAAACTAATCTTAACATGACCTAACCTAACTATCTAACATATAATCTAACTATGTCTGACCTAACTTGACCTGACTAAACTAAAACTATATATATATGACCCAATCAGTCTATCCTAACCTAACGTGACCTGACCTGACCTAATTATATGTACCTAACTAAATCCAACCCTGCGCTCCCATAGTTAATGTGTTGGCCAGGGAGGTCAAGAAAGGTCATACTTTTTTTGTTTTAGTCTTTTATCAGTTCATAGGTTTATTCTGTCTGTCATAAGTTTAAAAAGGAATTAAAACTACAAAACGAAATAGTCTTGACCTTACCGTTATCTTCTTCTAAAGGCCTTGGTTGACCTTCCTTTGTGACCTTATAACTTATTCTTTTTCTCCTCGTTCTTCCTTTCTAATTTTGTCCTTCCTTCTTTTTTCCCTTCTTGAATTTTCCTCTTCTCTCATTCTCCTTCCTTTTCCCTATTCATTTTCTTCCTCTTCCTCCTTCTTTCCCTGTAATTCTGTCCTTCCTTCTTTTTTCCTTTCTTGAATTCTCCTCTTCTCTCATTCTCCTTCCTTTTCCCTCTTCATTTTCTTCCTCTTCCTCCTTTCTTTCTAATTCTGTCCTTCCTTCTTTTTCCCTTCTTGAATTCTCCTCTTCTCTCATTCTCCTTCCTTTTCCCTATTCATTTTCTTCCTCTTCCTCCTTTCTTTCTAATTTTGTCCTTCCTTCTTTTTTCCTTTCTTGAATTCTCCTCTTCTCTCATTCTCCTCCTTTTCCCTATTCATTTTCTTCCTCTTCCTCGTTCTTTCCCTGTAATTCTGTCCTTCCTTCTTTTTTCCCTTCTTGAATTCTCCTCTTCTCTCATTCTCCTTCCTTTTTCCTATTCATTTTCTTCCTCTTCCTCCTTCTTCCCCTGTAATTCTGTCCTTCCTTCTTTTTCCCTTCTCTCATTCTCCTCTTCTCTCATTCTCCTTCCTTTTCCCTCTTCATTTTCTTCCTCTTCCTCCTTTCTTTCTAATTCTGTCCTTCCTTCATTTTTTCCCTTCTTGAATTCTCCTCTTCTCTCATTCTCCTTCCTTTTCCCTATTCATTTTCTTCCTCTTCCTCCTTTCTTTCTAATTCTGTCCTTCCTTCATTTTTTCCCTTCTTGAATTCTCCTTTTCTCTCATTCTCCTTCCTTTTCCCTATTCATTTTCTTCCTCTTCCTCCTTTCTTTCTAATTCTGTCCTTCCTTCATTTTTTCCCTTCTTGAATTCTCCTCTTCTCTCATTCTCCTTCCTTTTCCCTCTTCATTTTCTTCCTCTTCCTCGTTCTTCCTTTCTAATTTTGTCCTTCCTTCTTTTTCCCTTCTTGAATTCTCCTCTTCTTTCATTCTCCTCCTTTTCCCTCTTCATTTTCTTCCTCTTCCTCCTTTCTTTCTAATTCTGTCCTTCCTTCTTTTCCCTTCTTGAATTCTCCTCTTCTCTCATTCTCCTTCCTTTTCCCTCTTCATTTTCTTCCTCTTCCTCGTTCTTTCCCTGTAATTCTGTCCTTCCTTCTTTTTCCCTTCTTGAATTATCCTCTTCTCTCATTCTCCTCACTTTTTCCTATTTATTTTCTTCTGTTCTCGTTCTTTTCTTCCTCTTCCTTCTCTCTTATTTCTTCTTCCTTCCTTCTTCATTTGAACATCCCGCGGCAACCCAACACTTGACCATCTTCATATTTTACGGATTTCTATGGCGTCCAGGGTCTGAGTTATCCTTCTCCCAGTTCACAAACACACACAAGCACCTCACAAACACTTCTGAAGGCTTCGCGGCGGTGCATAATGGCGTTAACATACCAAAAAAAGGTAAGTTATGGAGGGTGAGTGACCTACCCGCACACCCCATGTTTTGACTGTCCCGCGCACGCGCACACCTCTCAGGTTTGGCTCCAAATACTTGTACTTAAGTACACAACATCACGTAATTGTATTTTTTTTTTCAAAAATCAAAAGTCCCTTAGTAGCTAACTGTATTTGTACTAGCTAGAGATCAAAAGCTCATCGATCAGTAGGCTACTTAATTGTACTCGGACGCCGGCCATGGTATATACTCGACCTTTTTTTAGTTCGCTCGAGTACATTCGAGTACAAGCCCAAAATGTCCTGGTGGTGTGTGGCGTGGTGTTGCCGCCCTGCCAGGGTGAGGTGAGGGCTGACGCGGCCACACGGGTGTGTGCCAGGCCTGGCCCAGGTGGCCTGCTGGCCAGACTCCCCTGGGCCAGGGCTGAGGTGACGCTGCTGGGGTCGTCAGGTGACTCGGGGCTGCAGAAAAAAATCTTATGACTGAATCAGTAAAAAGTACCTGAAGCTGCACCAGTACGTTACAAAAGTACTTAATTGGGCTTGGACTCGCGTCCACTCACCTATCAGCCTGCGTAGGTATTTGTGCATTGCCCGAAACACTCCACTGCCTCCACGCGACTCCCGCGCGTCGCGAAACACCCCACATATTAATCCGCGCCAGGAGAAGGTTGTGCCAGCGCCGGGGA
Source organism: Eriocheir sinensis (assembly GCF_024679095.1). NCBI lineage: Eukaryota > Metazoa > Arthropoda > Malacostraca > Decapoda > Varunidae > Eriocheir > Eriocheir sinensis. Next base: position 613,264 of record NW_026111832.1, read on the forward strand.
TCGAGTCCGCGGCCAGCGACTGTCAAATTCACTCCTTAACTTGTCTGCCAAAGACACACAAATCGCAGACACACACAAATCGCAGTTGTGGAGGCCTCCCGGTCACTACACTTGTCAAAATGAAATATATCCGGGAAATTTTGATTCAATTTGTACCTTGAAAACCGTGCAAAATTACTTCTTATTGCTAACTTAAGGCCATACAGTTGCTCTCTCTCTCTCTCTCTCTCTCTCTCTCTCTCTCTCTCTCTCTCTCTCTCTCTCTCTCTCTCTTCCCTTCCCTTCCCTTCCCTTCTATTCCATTGTTCCTTCTCTCTCTCTCTCTCTCTCTCTCTCTCTGGACACTGAAAAAAACACATACACTTTATTTATCTTTATTTGATGTGTACACATATCTGATGAACACACACACACACACACACACACACACACATATACCTTACAATTAAATAAAAGGAAGGAAGAAAAGAAGGAAGGAAGGAAGGAAGGAAGGAGGGTCTGACATATATACATACACAGACATACATACATACCTTACATACATGAAATACATAAAATACATACATACATACATACACACACTTATAATTAAAATACAAACACAAGTTGATATAGAAAATGAAGTATGTTATTTATCTTCCTTCCCCTTCCTCTTCCTCCTCCTCCTCCTTCCTCTTCCTCCTCCTCCTCCTCCTCCTCTTCTTATGCTCGGAATGACAAGAGCAGAAAAAAAAAAAAAATAGAAAAAGGAAAATAAATAAAATGAAATAAAAAAAGAAAAAGGAAAAAAAAAGTTAAGTATTTCGAGAGAGAGAGATCGAGAGAGAGAGATCGAGAGATCGAGAGAGAGAGAGAGAGAGATAGAGAGAGACTGCCCATTAATGAAAAAAAATAAAAATAAAAAAAATAAAAAAATAAAAAAAACACATAAAACACGCACACAACTTAAATATATCCATGTGCGTTTCTGTGTGCGTGTGTGTGTGTGCGTGTGCGTCAGAGGTGAAAATGAGGTGACTGACTGACATGAGTGAAACAAACAAACGAACAAACAAACAGAGGCAATGACCAGTGTTTTTTTTTTTCATGTGCGCAAAAAAGTACACACGCACACACACACAAACACACACACGCGCACACAGACAGACGCATACACACACACACACACATAGCTATACGTACATGAGTTTCTAAGACGCACACGCGCACACACGTACATACACGCACACAGAGAAATGGAGTCTTTATTTTTATGTACTTCTAATCTACTTTTTCTTCTTGTTTTCTTTTTATCTTATTCTTAAACATATCTCTCTCTCTCTCTCTCTCTCTCTCTCTCTCTCTCTCTCTCTTTTTCTTCTAATTACTAAACTCTTTAATCTAATATTCACTTTTATTCTTCTTTTCCTTAATTTTCTTCACTAAATTTTCTTCTTTTCTTCTTCTTTTTCTTCACTTTGTCTTCTAATTTCTTCATTAAATCGATTTCTTCATTTTTTCCTCCTTTTCTTTAATTCTCTTAACTATATTTTCTTCTTTTCTTTAATTTGTCTTCTACTTTCTTCATTTTTTCTTCTCTTTTTATTTCTATTCACTACCTTCTTTCTCCTCTCTCTCTCTCCCCATTTTCTCTCTCTTACCTCCATCTTCTCTCTCTCCTCCGTTTTCCTTTCTTCCATACCACAAAATTGTCTTCCATATTTTCCCTTCCTTTTTTTGTTTACATTCATCCACTTTATTCTCAGTTTTCATCTCTCTCTTTCTTATCCACAATTCTCTCTCTCTCATCCGCTCCACCGTCTCCGCCTGACACCCCTCTTAGCCGAACTGGAAGTGGAAGCCGCCAGGGAATCCGCCGGGGAAGCCTTGCTGCTGCTGTTGGAATCCTCCGCCGGCGTGGTTGAAGGTGTATCCGCCGCTGTGGCCTCCGCCGAAGAAGGCCTGGAAGATCTGGCTGGGGTCTATGTCTACCGGGGAGAGAGAGAGAGAGAGAGAGAGTGAGCATGTAAGGTTTTCGAAATAAGATCCGCAATTCTAGGCCTAAAAAAATATTGTGTTGGCTTTGGACAACACTAATTTTTTTTTTTAATATATAACAACAAGCCCCTCTATATGACCTGGGGACCTTTAGGCTCAGGTCAGTGGTTTTCAAAGTATTTACTAAGAAACAACTAATATTTTTTGCCGCACACCTGCCCTTTCATATATATACAGTCTACCCTCAAATAGTACAGTTTCCAATAGTTCGGTTTTGGTTTTATACGGATTGTCAAAGATCTTTTAGGATTTTAAAATTTCCTGCTTGTCGAGAAATTTAACCGTGAGAATTATTTACATATTTTCAAGGCAGACTCTTCCCTTAACCATGTAGCAGCGACGGGTCAAATTTGTGGCTTTACCGTGTAGCAGCGACGGGCCAAATTTGTGGCTTTACCGTGTAGCAGCGACGGGCCAAATTTGTGGCTTTACCGTGTAGCAGCGACGGGCCAAATTTGTGGCTTTACCGTGTAGCAGCGACGGGCCAAATTTGTGGCTTTACCGTGTAGCAGCGATGGGCCAAATTTGTGGCTTTACCATGTAGCAGTGACGGGCCAAATTTGTGGCTTTACAGTGTAGCAGCGACGGGCCAAATTTGTGGCTTTACCGTGTAGCAGTGACGGGCCAAATTTGTGGCTTTACCGTGTAGCAGCGATGGGCCAAATTTGTGGCTTTACCATGTAGCAGCGACGGGCCAAATTTGTGCCATGATATAAACCCCCAAAAAAATAGATGATACATAATCTGATCACAAATGCTTTGATATGTATTATGAAATGGTTTGTGTGAGGGGTGATTTTTTCTCATTTTTCTCGCTTGGAGGGACCATTAAGAAACATGATCCCGGCTGCTACCAACACCTGGTTAAGAATAAAATAAAAATCTTCTTAGAAAATCCACATAAAACCAAAACCAAACTATTGGAAACGGTACTATTTGAGGGACGGCTGTATATATATAAATAAAAATAAATAAAGTTAGTCACCCTTGATAAATATAAATTACAATTTCCAATAGTTTCATTACATTATGGACACAAATCAAAATCCCACCCAAATTTTGGCGGCACATCAAGGAGACAATGGCGGGGCACACTCTGAGAATCACTGGTTTGGGCATTAACACATTGATGCTGTAGGGAATGTTAACACTGCAAGACTTTAATTCCAAACACAACTGTATTATTTTCATCTGGGAAGTACTTCTAAATGAGTGAATCTGAAGTAGTCTGGACACATTTGATTCAATAAAAAGCTATACACATATATTGTACGATTGAGCCATTGTTTAGGATAAAATCTGTGACTTTCTATAACACAGGCTTTGCAGTGCCGGGCCGGGCCACAGCTGTTTTGTGCCCAGTTATTTAAGGAAATTTGTCTGACAAGGAAATTTCTAAGTAAAAGGAAAAATCTAAGGAAATCTAAGTAAATTCATCATTGTAAAGGAAATTTATGAGGAAATATCTACAAAGTTAAATCACTTTTGTATTAACCCAGTAGCAGCGACGGGCCAAATTTGTGGCTTTACCGTGTAGCAGAGACGGGCCAAATTTGTGGCTTTACCGTGTAGCAGCGATGGGCCAAATTTGTGGCTTTACCGTGTAGCAGTGACGGGCCAAATTTGTGGCTTTACCGTGTAGCAGCGACGGGCCAAATTTGCGCCATGATATAAACCCCAAAAAAATAGATGATGCATAATCTGATCACAAATGCTTTGATATATATTATGAAATGGTTTGTGTGAGGGGTGATTTTTTCTCATTTTTCTCGCTTGGAGGGACCATTAAGAAACATGATCCCCGCTGATACCACTGGGTTAAGATACAGAAATATTTTAAAACAGGTATCATTCTCACCTTGTGCAATCTAATCAACCAGGTAACTCATATTTTTAACGCCACACTGCATGTATACCAGTAACTACATGGAACGTACTGTAGTTACCAGTCTTTGCACGACTAAATATATAACATACCGTAGTTACGCTTATTTGTATGAGCGACAGTGCCACGCGACATCTGGCCGGGCCGACACGTACTTTTGGTGCGTTGCGCTTGAGAGGTGGGATAGAGCACTCTAAGCACATTAAGGGGCAATGCAGGAAAAGTTGGAAAGTTTTGTTTAGAGGGCGCAACATCTGTGGTCATGTGCCGGAGAGAGACAGAAGGGGAAGGAATTATAGGAGAATGGAAAGTTTTGTTTAATCTCCGGTCATATGCCGGAGAGAGACAGAAGGGGAAGGAGTTATAGGAGAAGGGAAAGTTTTGTTTAGTGGGCGCAACATCTGTGGTCATATGCCGGAGAGAGACAGAAGGGGAAGGAATTATAGGAGAATGGAAAGTTTTGTTTAATCTCCGGTCATATGCCGGAGAGAGACAGAAAGGGTAGGAATTATAGGAGTAGGGAAAGTTTGGTTTAGTGGGCGCAACATCTGTGGTCATATGCCGGAGCGAGACAGAAGGGGAAGGAATTATAGGAGAAGGGAAAGTTTGGTTTAGTTGGCGCAACATCTGTGGTCATATGCCGGAGAGAGACAGAAGGGGAAGGAATTATAGGAGAAGGGAAAGTTTTGTTTAGTCGGCGCAACATCTGTGGTCATATGCCGGAGAGGGACAGAAGGGGAAGGAATTACAGGAGAAGGGTACAGACCCCAGGGGACGGGACACAACCCCCGATTAATACCTAGTACCCATTCACTGCTGGGTGGACAGGGGTGTAGGGTATCGGAAAAGCCGCCCAAAATTTTCCACTCCACCCGGGAATCGAACCCGGGCTCTCTCGGTTGTGAGCCGAGTGTGCTAACCACTGCACCACGAAGCCCCCTGCCTAACTGTTGTAAGGAATTCAAATATCCCACTATGGAAGCCCCGCGCATGGAAGCCCCGCCAGCACCCATATCTACCCAGCATGCACTAGAAAGATGGACAACAGGGCATCCTATAAGAGACAAAACATATACAAAAAACAAAACATCAACGAAACGCCCCGTACCTTCGTGGCTGAATCCACCATCCGGGTCATTGATGTCATGCCCGCGGTCGTAGAGGGCACGCTTCTTGGCATCGGTGAGAACAGCGTACGCCTCGCCGATCTCCTTGAACTTGACCTCATGTTCCTGTTTGTCCTTTTCACTGGCGCTGGAGTGGCGGTCTGGGGAGGAGTGGAAGGGGATCAGAGAGTGTTGGAAGGGGTTCTGAATCTATTGTAAAGGGTTGGATTCCTTATGTATTGGAATGAGGAGGAGGAAGGGGATCAGAGTGTGTTGGAAGGGGTTCTGAATCTATTGTAAAGGGGTTGGATTCCTTATGTATTGGAATGAGGAGGAGGAGGAAGGGGATCAGAGAGTGTTATAAGGGGTTCTGAATCTGTTATAAGGGGATTGGATTAGGATTGGGGGAGGAAGGGGATCAGAGAGTGTTATAAGGGGTTCTGAATCTATTAAAAAGGGATTGGATTCCTTATTAATGTTTTGGAAAATGAGGAGGAGGAAGGGGACCAGACTGTGTTATAAGGGGTTCTGAATCTATTAAAAGGGAGTTGGATTCTTTATGTATTGGGAAGGGGAGGAGGAGGAGAAGGAAGGGGATCAGAGTGTGTTGGAAGGGGTTTTGAATCTATTAAAAGGGGATTGGATTCCTTATTAAAGTACTGGAAAGAGGAGGAGGAGGAGGAAGGGATGAATGGCGAAACTATACAAAAAAGCTAAAAATTCAAGAGGAAATTCAAGAGGAACACTGAGAAAACAAGAGGAAATATAAACAAACACAGACAGAAAAAAAAAATTCAAGAGTACCTAAAATTTAAGAGGAAAAATTCAAGAGGAACATTATGAGAAACCAAGAGGAAAGATAAACAAACACAAAGACAGAAAAAATGGCAAAAATTTCAAGAGTACCCAAAATTCAAGAGGAACATTTAGAAACCAAGAGGAAAGACAAACAAACAGAGGAAAACCACCCAAAAAAAAACAAAAAATTCAAGAGTACCTAAAATTCAAGAGGAAAAATTCAAGAGGAGGACCTACCAGGGTGATGCACAAGGGCCATCTTCTTGTAGTTCCTCTTGATCTCGTCCTCTGAGGCACTCTTGGACACCCCGAGGATCTTGTAGTAGTCCTTCCTCTTACTCCTCTTGAGCTGAATCTTGGCCTCTTGAAGTAACCTCTTGTTCTCTGGGGGAAGAGGAAGAGGGGGTGAGTGTGTGAGGAGGAGGAGGAGGAAGGAAGAGGAGGAGAGAAGATATGTTGAGAAGAGAGAAGAGGAAGAGAGGAAGGAAGGAGGAGGAGGAAGAGGAAGGAAGATATGGTAAGAGGAGGAGGAGGAGGAGGAAGAAGAGAGGAATGAAAGAGGAAGGAATGAGAGGAAACATGGAAACATGGAAACATGGAAATGCAGGCAACAGAAAGCCTATTGGCTCATTACGAGGTCGCCCGCTTGGGTGATTTAATCTGCTCGACCGCCACTTGGGGCTTGGTGAGCAGATGAAAGCACCTCGATATTGAGGAGCAGATGGAAGCCCCTCGTTATTCAGTTTACTCCTGACGCAGCGAAATGACGGTCGATTCTATATTTGAAGGAGTTGATGGTATTCGCATTTACTACTTCTGAGGGAAGATTGTTCCAGTGGCGGATGACTCGGTTTGAAAAGAAACTCCTTCCGATGTCTGTGTTACATCGACTCGACTGAATGGGTAAACCGTTATTTCTAGTTCTTGAGTTGGTTTGCAGTTCAAAGAATTTGGAGTAATCGACGTTATTGAACTTTTTTAGATACTTGAAGACTTGAATCATATCCTCAGAGGCGTCTTTTCTCCAATGTAAAGAGATTGAGTCGCTTGAGTCGTTCCTCGTACGGGTGAGCCCTTAAGGTTGGAATCATCTTTGTGGCGCGTCGTTGAATCCTTTCCAGTAAAGCAATGTCCTTTCTGTAATTGGGAGACCAGAACTGCACTGCATACTCGAGGTGCGGTCTTACCATGGAATTATACAAGGATAGCATCACGTCTGGTGTTTTACACTCGAAGTTCCTCGCTATGAACCCGAGCATAATGTTGGCCTTGTTGTATGCTTTTTTACAGTGATTCGCGTGTTTCAGGTCACTGCTGATAGTGACTCCAAGATCCTTTTCCTCCTGCATCGCTTGCAGAGGTCTCCCATTCATGATGTATGTGTGGTTACTATTTTGGGACCCAATGTGCATGACTTTGCATTTGTCAACATTAAAAGACATTTGCCATTTTTCCGACCATTCGATAATGTGATTGAGGTCTTTCTGAATGATTTCGCAGTCGGTCTTTGTGAGGGCCTTTCCCCCCACCTTGGTGTCATCTGCAAATTTCGATATTGTGGATTTCAGTCCTGATTCTAGGTCATTGATATATATGATAAAGAGGATGGGTCCCAGCACTGACCCTTGAGGCACTCCACTAGTGACTGGAAGCCAATCGGAAGGCTGTCCGTTGAGTAGTACTCGTTGTTTTCTGTCGGTGAGCCAATCTCTTATCCACGCGATCAGATTGGCTCCGATGCCCGCCGAGTGCAGTATGGAGTCGCTCGTGCGGTACCTTGTCGAAGGCTTTCTGAAAGTCCAGGTATATAACATCACTGGGGATGTGGGCATCCCAGTTCTTATATATACCTTGGAAGAAGTCTAATAAATTCGTTAGGCAGGAGCGCTTGTTTCTGAAGCCATGCTGGGTGTCGGAGATTACATTATTGTTTTCTAGAAACTTAACAAGTTTATCTCTAATAATCTTTTCGAGTATTTTTCCTGCCACTGATGTCAAACTTATGGGCCTGTAGTTTAATGCAACGCTTTTGTCTCCTTTTTTGAAAATCGGTGTTACGTTCGCCATCTTCCAGTCTTCCGGGACCTTGTTTAGTTGAACTGACCGGTTGAATATGGTAGTGAGTGGTTGAAGTATTTGTTGTTTAAGCTCTTTTAATAACCGCGGGGACAAACTGTCGGGTCCCGTTGACTTGTTCGTGTCGAGTTTGTCCAAGTACTTTTTTACTTCTTGGTCGCATATTGAGTCAATTTCCAGCGGCGTGATCTCACTCGGCGGGGCAGGGCTCTCGGGAATGGTTTCGATGTCCTCGACTGTGAATACGGATGCGAAGTTACTGTTGAGGATTCTGGCCATCTGTTTACTGTCCTGAGTTACAGAGTTACAGGAGGAAGGAAGATATGGTAAGGAAGAGGAGGAAGAAGAGAGGAATGAAAGAGGGGAGGAGGAGGAGGAGGAGGACAGTAAAAAAAGATGATATAAAAATTCAGATAAAATGTTTAAGTTCTATCTAATGTCTAATGTCTATTGTCTATCTAATGTCTATCGTCTATTGGGTTATGCCCCGCCGAGTGGCTTAAGATTACCCCCATCCTGTCCTGAAGACCACCTGTTAACCCAGACTCTGGATTCTCTCTCTAAACAAAGCTTCAAAGATGAGGTCCAGGGGGCAGTGTGAGCCAGGCAAGATCGCATCATCATCATCATCATCATCATCATCATCATTTCATCGACGCCTGCTCCTAGGGGCTCCCAGCAGGGGATGGCCACAGCAGAAGAGCTTCCAACTTTCTCTATCCAGACACTCCCTCCTTGCCTGCTCAAAGTTCCTCAAGGATTTTCCCCCCTCTCCCTAACCCTATCCCTCATTTCAGTGAAGGTCATCCTCTAGCATTCCCTCCCTCTATCTCCCTCACATACACCATTCTGGTCATTTTACTATAAACATTTGCCTCTGCGACCATCAGACCCTACCAAGAAAGCCTACCCCAACCATAGCTCATTCCCTTTCCATATTCCACCCTTTATGACCCTTTCTTGATATTTACCACCCTTATTAACCTATCATTCCACATCCAACATGACCCTATTCTCTCATCCACCCTTGACCTCCTCCTCCACCTTGAACCACCTCCACACTCACCCTATCCCTCTCACACCCCTTTCTTGCTATTTACCACCCTTATTAACCTATCATTCCACATCCAACATGACCCTATTCTCTCATCCACCCTTGACCTCCTCCTCCACCTTGAACCACCTCCACACTCACCCTATCCCTCTCACACCCCTTTCTTGCTATTTACCACCCTTATTAACCCATTACTCCACACCCCACATGACCCTATTCTCTCATCCACCTCCTTCCTCCTCCTCCTCCTCCACTTCCTCTTCCACTTACCATGACTCCCTTTCCATATTACACCCTTTATGACCCTTTCCTGATATTTACCACCCTTATCAACCTATCATTCCACATCCAACATGACCCTATTCTCTCATCCACCCTTGACCTCCTCCTCCACCTTGAACCACCTCCACACTCACCCTATCCCTCTCACACCCCTTTCTTGCTATTTACCACCCTTATTAACCCATTACTCCACACCCCACATGACCCTATTCTCTCATCCACCTCCTTCCTCCACTTCCTCTTCCACTTACCATGACTCCCTTTCCATATTACACCCTTTATGACCCTTTCTTGATATTTACCACCTTTATTAACCTATCATTCCACATCCAACATGACCCTATTCTCTCATCCACCCTTGACCTCCTCCTCCACCTTGAACCACCTCCACACTCACCCTATCCCTCTCACACCCCTTTCTTGCTATTTACCACCCTTATTAACCCATTACTCCACACCCCACATGACCCTATTCTCTCATCCACCTCCTTCCTCCTCCTCCTCCTCCACTTCCTCTTCCACTTACCATGACTCCCTTTCCATATTACACCCTTTATGACCCTTTCTTGATATTTACCACCCTTATTAACCTATCATTCCACATCCAACATGACCCTATTCTCTCATCCACCCTTGACCTCCTCCTCCACCTTGAACCACCTCCACACTCACCCTATCCCTCTCACACCCCTTTCTTGCTATTTACCACCCTTATTAACCCGTTACTCCACACCCCACATGACCCTATTCTCTCATCCACCCTTGACCTCCTCCTCCACCTTGAACCACCTCCACACGCACCCTATCCCTCTCACACCCCTTTCTTGCTATTTACCACCCTTATTAACCCATTACTCCACACCCCACATGACCCTATTCTCTCATCCACCTCCTTCCTCCTCCTCCTCCACTTACCATGACTCTTGTCCAGCCGCACCACCTTCTCGTAGTCCCGCACCGCCTCCTCGTGCTTCTCCTGCTGCTGGTAACACTTGGCCCGCCGGAGGTAAGCCTTGAGGTACCCTTCCTCCAGGTTGATGGCCGCAGTGCAGTCCTCGGTGGCCTCGTCAAGTTGGTTAAGCTGGAGGGAAGAGAAGAGGAGGGTTAGGGAGAGGAGGAGGAGGAGGAGGAGGAGGAAGATGATAGTTAGTTTGGTTGAGGAGGAGGAGGAGGAGGAGGAGAAGGAAGGATGGAAGGAGGATGAAGAGGAAGGAGAGAGAAGGAGGAGAAAGGAGGAAGAGGAGGAAGATGATAGATAGTTTGGTTGAGAAGGAGGAAGAAGAAGGGAAGTGGAGGGTTAGGAAGAGGAGGAGGAGAAGGTTTAAGGAAGGAAGGAGGATGAAAAGAAGATGAAGAAGAAGGGACGGAGGAGGGAGAGAGAAGGAGGAGGAGGAGGGAGGAGGAGGAAGAAGATAGTTTGGTTAAGGAGGAGGAGGAGGAGGAAGGAAGAGGGGGAGGAGAAGGAAGGAAGGAAGGAAGAGGAAGGAGGAGAAGGAAGGAGGAGATGTATGAAGAGAGAAGGAGGAAGGAGGAGGAGGAGGAGGAAGATGATAGTTTGGTTGAGGAGGAGGAGGAGGAAGAGGAAGGAAGAGGAAGGAAGGTGAGGAGACAGTGAAGGAAGAGGAAGAAGAGGAGAAGGAAGATAAGGAGGAGGAGGAGGAGGAAAGATGGAAAGGAAGAAGAAGAAGAAGGGAAGGAGGAGGAGGAGAGTGAAGGAAGAGGAAGAAGAGGAGAAGGAAGACGAGGAGGAGGAGGAGGAAAGAAGGGAAGGAAGAAGAAATGAAAATAGAAAAAGAAGAAGGAAAAGAAGAAGAAAAAGAAGATAGTCAACTACACAAACCTCTCTCTCTTTATCTCTATCTCTCTCTCACCACCACCACCACCACCACCCATCGTCGTCCTCACCTTGGCATGAACGACAGCCCTGTTGAAGTACAGCTTGGCGTTGGTGTGTGTGTTGATGGGGTCGATGGAGAGTGCGTCGGTGTAGAGGGTGAGTGCCTCCTGGAACCGCCCTCTTCTGAAAGCCTCGTTGCCCTCTTCTTTTTTCTGCATCAACTGTTTGGCTTTCTGTGGGAGGAGAATCACCATTTTCATCAATCTTCTCATCTCCCATCTTCTTCCTCTCTCTAACATCCTTCTCTCACGCCCCTATCATCTTCCCCCATCTATCTTTAACCCCCATCATCACACATACCTTGCCTTACTTCCCCATCTTCCTCCTCTCTCTCACCCCCTATCATCTTCCCCCATCTATCTTTAACCCCCATCATCACAAATACCTCGCCTTACCTCCCCATCTTCCTCCTCTCTCTCACCCCCTATCATCTTCCCCCATCTATCTTAAACCCCCATCATCACACACACCTTGCCTTACCTCCCCATCTTCTTCCTCCTCTCTCTCACCCCCTATCATCTCCCCCAACTATCTTTAACCCCCATCATCACACTCACCTTGCCTTACCTCCCCCATCTTCTTCCTCCTCTCTCTCACCCCCTATCATCTTCCCCCAACTATCTTAAACCCACATCATCACACACACATTGCCTTACCTCCCCCATCTTCTTCCTCCTCTCTCTCACCCCCTATCATCTTCCCCCAACTATCCTTCACCCCCATCATCACACTCACCTTGCCTAACCTCCCCATCTTCTTCTTCCTCTCTCTAACACCCTACTCTCACGCCCCTATCATCTTCCCCCAACTATCTTTAACCCCCCCTCTTCTTCACACCCACCTTGTATACTTGTCGGGCCTTGGAGTGGTCTGGGGCGAGGCGAAGCACATGTTGGAAGTGTGTGAAGGCCGCCTCGGGGTTGTCCTGGTAGTAGAGACACATCCCCCTCACGTAGATGGCGTCCGCGTTGGTGCTGTCGAACTGAAGGATCTCGCTGTGGAAAGGGATGGAGTTTGGTTAAGTTCGGTTGGCTGTGGTTGTGTTAGGAGTCGTGTTAGAGGTTTGAAATTTTTACACAATCAAGATAAAGTATTTAGCTCTTTATACGTCAAAAATCACAATCCTAAACCCACACAATCGCTCACAATCCTCAAAAATGTTAACGGATATGACATTCAAAATCCCCTGAAATTTACATTGGTGCTGTCAAACTGAAGGAATTAGGTTAAGTTCGGTTGGCTGTGGTTGTGTTAGGAGTCATGTTAGAGGTTTGGGATTTTTACACAATCAAGATAAAGTATTTAGCTCTTTATACGTCAAAAATCACAATCCTAAACCCACACAATCGCTCACAATCCTCAAAACTGTTAACTAATATGAGATTCAACCTCCTTAGAAATTTACATATATTTTTCTAATTTTTCAAAGTTTCTATTAAGGTTAGAGATTTGAAACTTTTACACAATCAAGATAAAGCATTCAGCTCCTTACACACCAAAAATCACAATCCTGGATCCACACAATCGCTCACAATCCTCAAAACTGTTAACGGATATGACATTCAACATCCCCAGAAATTTACATTGGTGCTGTCAAACTGAAGGAATTAAGTTAAGTTTGGTTGGCTGTGGTTGTGTTAGGAGTCGTGTTAGAGGTATGGGATTTTTACACAATCAAGATAAAGTATTTAGCTCTTTATACGTCAAAAATCACAATCCTAAACCCACACAATCGCTCACAATCCTCAAAACTGTTAACTAATATGAGATTCAACCTCCTTAGAAATTTACATATATTTTTCTAATTTTTCAAAGTTTCTAGTAAGGTTAGAGATTTGAAACTTTTACACAATCAAGATAAAGCATTCAGCTCCTTACACACCAAAAATCACCATCCTGGATCCACACAATCGCTCACAATCCTCAAAACTGTTAACTAATATGAGATTCAACCTCCTTAGAAATTTACATATATTTTTCTAATTTTTCAAAGTTTCTAGTAAGGTTAGAGATTTGAAACTTTTACACAATCAAGATAAAGCATTCAGCTCCTTACACACCAAAAATCACCATCCTGGATCCACACAATCGCTCACAATCCTCAAAACTGTTAACGGATATGAGATTCAACATTCCCAGAAATTTACATTGGTGCTGTCAAACTGAAGGAATTAGGTTAAGTTCGGTTGGCTGTGGTTGTGTTAGGAGTCGGGTTAGAGGTTTGAAATTTTTACACAATCAAGATAAAGTATTTAGCTCTTTATACGTCAAAAATCACAATCCTAAACCCACACAATCGCTCACAATCCTCAAAACTGTTAACTAATATGAGATTCAACCTCCTTAGAAATTTACGCATATTTTTCTAATTTTTCAAAGTTTCTATTAAGGTTAGAGATTTGAAACTTTTACACAATCAAGATAAAGTATTCAGCTTTTTACACGCCAAAAATCACAATCCTAGACCCACACAATCCCTCACAATCCTCAAAACTGTTAACGGATATGACATTCAAAATCCCCTGAAATTTACATTGGTGCTGTCAAACTGAAGGAATTAGGTTAAGTTCGGTTGGGTGTGGTTGTGTTAGGAGTTGTGTTTGAGGTTTGAAATTTTTACACAATCAAGATAAACTATTCAGCTCTATACAGGTCAAAAATCACAATCCTGGACCCACACAATCGTTCACAATCCTCAAAAATGTTAACCACTGTGATTTAGCATTTTGCCGTCACAATCCCAGAAGTCCATGTTTGTTCTAATTTTTCTAACTTTCCATTCACGCTAGAGGTTCCAAACTTTCACACAATCAAGACCAACTATCCAGCTCCTTACACACCAAAAATCACAATCCTGAACCCACACAATCACTCACAATCCTTGAAAATGTTAATTACTGTGTGACTGAATATTCTACGGTCACCCCAAAATTCTACACAAGTTCTCCTATTTTTTTTACACATTTCCATTCAAGCTAGAGGTTCCAAACTTTCACACAATCAAGACCAACTATCCAACTCCTTACACACAAAAAATCACAATCCTAGACCCACACAATCACTCATAATCCTCAAAAATGTTAACCACTGTGATTTAGCATTTTGCAGTCACAATCCCAGAAGTCCATGTTCGTTTTTCTAATTTTTCATACTTTTCCATTCATGCTAGAGGTTCCAAACTTTCACACAATCAAGACCAATTATCCAACTCCTTACACACCAAAAATCACAATCCTGAACCCACACAATCGCTCACAATCCTCAAAAATGTTAACCACTGTGATTTAGCATCTTGCAGTCACAATCCCAGAAATCAATGTGCGTTCTTCTAATTTTTCTAACTTTCCAGTCATGCTAGAGGTTCCAAACTTTCACACAATCAAGACCAACTATCCAACTCCTTACACACCAAAAATCACAATCCTGAACCCAAACAATCACTCACAATCCTCAAAAATGTTAACCACTGTGATTTAGCATTTTGCAGTCACAATCCCAAAAATCCATGTTCGTTCTTCTATTTTTTTCTAACTTTCCATTCATGCTAGAGGTTCCAAACTTTCACACAATCAAGACCAACTATCCAGCTCCTTACACACCAAAAATCACAATCCTAGACCCACACAATCACTCACAATCCTTCAAATCTCTCCCTTACTCACTTGACCATTTCCTGGGCATCGGCATATCGTCTCAGGTGAACCAGGTATTCTGCCTTTCTGGTCTTTAAGCCCCGACAGCCCACCGCCAGGTCCAGGGCCCGGTCCAAGTGGAAGATGGCCTATGGGGGGAACTGGGGTAAGTACTGGGGACACCTAGGGGACTGGGGAATGGCTGGGGAAGGCTGGAGACACTGGGGAAATGGGGAATGGCTGAGGAAGGCTTGGGAAGAATTTGAGATGCTGGGGAAGGCTTGGGGACTCTCTGGGGACACCTGGGGGACTGGGGAAACTGTGGGACATATGAGGAAGGTTGGGGATTGCTGGGGAAGATTGAGGAAGGATGGAGAAGGTTTGGGAATGATTGGGGATTCTCTGGGGACTGGGGTAAGTACTAGGGACTTGATAGGGATTGGGGAATGGCTGGGGAATGGCTGGGGAAGGCAGGATATGATAGGAACAACTGGGGATGCTATCTGGGGACTTTGGGATTGGGGAATGGCTGGGGAATGGCTAGGGAAGACTGGGGAATGCTGAGGAATGTTTGGGGAAGGTTGGGAAAGGCTGGGGATAACAGGAAGGCTGGGGAATGGCTGGGGAAGGTTGGGGAATGCTGGAGAAGGTTGAGGAAGGCTGGAGAAGGCTGGGGAATACTGGGGAATGGGTGGGGACTTCTCCTTCCCTCATCCCCTACCTCCAATACTTCTTTTAATCCATTCATCTCCCTAACCTAACCTCCCTTCCTCTTCCTCCTCCTCCTCTTCTTCCTCCCTCTCTCCCTCCTCCTTTTCATCCAATCATCTCCCTAACCTAACCTCCCTTCCTCTTCCTCCTCCTCCTCCTCCTCCTCTTCTTCCTCCCTCTCTCCCTCCTCCTTTTCATCCAATCATCTCCCTAACCTAACCTCCCTTCCTCTTCCTCCTCCTCTTCCTCCCTCTCTCTCTTCCTCCTCCTTCCAATACTTCTTCCTATCCAATCATCTCCCTAACCTAACCTCCCTTCCTCCTCCTCCTCCTCCTCTTCTTCCCCCCTCTCTCTCTTCCTCCTCCTTCCAATACTTCTTCCTATCCAATCATCTCCCTGACCTAACCTCCCTTCCTCTTCCTCCTCCTCCTCTTCTTCCCCCCCTCTCTCTCTTCCTCCTCCTTCCAATACTTCTTCCTATCCAATCATCTCCCTGACCTAACCTCCCTTCCTCTTCCTCCTCCTCCTCTTCTTCCTCCCTCTCTCTCTTCCTCCTCCTTCCAATACTTCTTCCTATCCAATCATCTCCCTAACCTAACCTCCCTTCCTCTTCCTCCTCCTCCTCCTCTTCTTCCTTCCTCTCTCTCTCTTCCTCCTCCTTCTCATCCAATACTTCTTCCAATCCAATCATCTCCCTAACCTAACCTCCCTTCCTCTTCCTCCTCCTCCTCTTCCTCCCTCTCTCTCTTCCTCCTCCTTCCAATACTTCTTCCTATCCAATCATCTCCCTAACCTAACCTCCCTTCCTCTTCCTCCTCCTCCTCCTCCTCCTTCTCATCCAATACTTCTTCCTATCCAATCATCTCCCTAACCTAACCTCCCTTCCTCTTCCTCCTCCCCCTCTCTCTTCCTCCTCCTTCCAATACTTCTTCCTATCCAATCATCTCCCTAACCTAACCTCCTCCTCCTCCTCCTTCTCATCCAATACTTCTTCCTATCCAATCATCTCCCTAACCTCCCTTCCGTCCTCCTCCTCCTCCTCCTCCTCCTCCTCCTCCTCACTCACCGTTCTGTAGTCTCCCTTCCCGCATGCCTTCTCGGTCTCGTCAATGCAGCGAGTGAGTGTGTTCGCGCGTACAACCTCCTCCTTCACAGCCTTGCTCCCGGCCTCCAGCTCCTCGGCCTCCCGCAGCACGGAGAGGGCAGCTGTGGCGTCTCCGAGGGCTATGTTGCATTTGGCGACGCGGATGTACCCCTGTGAGCAAGAGAGAGAGAGTGAGAGAGTGTGTGAGAGAGAGGGAGGGATGGAAGGGGAGGAAGGGAAAGATTGGGAGAGAGAGAGAAATGAGATGGTTGAAGGAGAGAGAGAGAGAGAGAGAGAGAGAGAGAGAGAGAGAGAGAGAGAGAGAGAGAGAGAGAGAGAGAGAGAGAGATGATATGATTGAAGGAGAGTAATGAATAGAGAGAGAGAGAGAGAGAGAGAGAGAGAGAGAGAGAGAGAGAGAGAGAGAGAGAGAGAGAGAAATTGTTTAAATGTATGTAATAATTTTTAAACTAAATAACTAAATTTTTGTCAATGTTTTGTTACCAATAAAGTTATCTAATCTAATCTAATCTGTGTTCACTCTTTTTCATAATAAAGTTCTATAGATTCCCTTACCTTACCTTACCTTACCTTACCTTAATGTTACCCAAGCTCCCCTTCCTCACCTATAAAACTGTCTAATGTAATGTGTGTTTACTCTCATAATAGAGCTGTATAGGTTCTTTTCCCTTCCCTTCCCTTCCCTTTCTTTCCTTTCCCTTCCTTTCCCTTCCCTTCTTTTCTCTTCCCTTCCCTTCCTTTCCCTTCCCTTCCCTTTCTTTCCCTTCCCTTCTTTCCTCTTCTCTTCCCTTCCTTTCCCTTCCCTTTCTTTCCCTTCCCTTCTTTCCTCTTCTCTTCCCTTCCTTTCCCTTCCCTTCTTTTCTCTTCTCTTCCCTTCCTTTCCCTTCCCTTCTTTTCTCTTCCCTTCCCTTCCTTTCCCTTCCCTTTCTTTCCTTTCCCTTCCCTTTCTTTCCTTTCCCTTCCCTTTCTTTCCTTTCCCTTCCCTTTCTTTCCTTTCCCTTCCCTTTCTTTCCTTTCCCTTCCCTTTCTTTCCCTTCCTTTCCCTTCCCTTCCATTCCCTTTCTTTCCCTTCCCTTCCCTTCCCTTCCTTTCCCTTCCCTTCCCTTAATGTGGCCCAAGCTCTCCTCCCCTCCTCCCTACCCCCTTCCCTAACCCACAGCATACCTTACCTTGCCTAACCTAACCTTCCCTACCCTACCTAACCTAACCTAACCTAACTTAACCTAACCTAACCTAACCTAACTTAACCTAACCTAACCATTCCATCCTTTCCCCTCCCCTTCACAAACGCCTTCCCTTTCCTCCCTTCCCATCCCTTCCCTCCCCTCACCTTCACAAACGCCTTCCCTTTCCTCCCTTCCCATCCCTTCCCTCCCCTCACCTTCACAAACGCCTTCCCTTTCCTCCCTTCCCATCCCTTCCCTTCCCTCCCCTCACCTTGACGAAAGCCTTGTCCAGCCGTACAGCCTCTCGAGCGTCACCCAGCGCCTCGGTGTACTTCCCCAGCATCATGTAACAGGCGGAACGGTTGCCATAGTACGAGGCGCAGTCTGGGCACAGCTCTGGGGGTGGGCAAGAGGGCATTAGGGTATGGACAAAGAATACTGAATAAACACTTAAACTTATACATAAGAAGAGTGAGAGAAAAGTTGAAATGAAGGAAAGCAGGGGAAGAAGGGATGGGGAGGGAAGGGAAGGGGAGGGAAGGGATGGGGAGGGCAGGGAGGGGTGGGGACGGGAATGGAAGGGAAGTGAAGGGACAGGAAGGGAACGGAAAGGAAGGGATGGGAAGGTAAGGAAGGATGGGAATGGGAAGGGAAGGGAAGGAAGGATGGGAAGGAAGGATGAAGGAAGAGAGAAGGGAAAGGAAGGGAAAGGAAGGAAAGGGAAGGGAAAGGAAGGGAAGGATGGAAGGAAAGGAAGAGAAGGAAGGGAAGGAAAGGAAGGGAAGGATGGGAAGGAAAGGAAGAGAAGGGAAGGAAGGAAGAGAAAGGAAGAAAGAGAAGGGAAAGGAAGGGAAGGGAAGGGAAGGGAAGGGAAAGGAAGAGAAGGGAAAGGAAGAGAAGGGAAAGGAAGAGAAGGGAAAGGAAGGGAAGGGAGGATAAGGAAAAGGAAGAGGAAGAGGAGGAGAATAGGAGGAAAAAAGGGAGAGAAAGGAGGAAAAATTAACAAAAGAAGGAAGAGAAAAATTAAAATAAGGGAGGAAAAAATTGACTTAGAATAAAATAAAGAGAAATAAAGAAAGAGAAAGCAAGATAATAGATAAGATAGATAGATAGATAGATAGATAGATAGATAAATTGAATGTATAGTTAAGCAAAAAATAAAAATAATAGAAATTAATAAGAAAAATATGGATCAGAGAGAGAGAGAGAGAGAGAGAGAGAGAGAGAGAGAGAGAATTAAAAGAAGAAATAGACATAGATGAAAATGAATTAAGTGTTAGTTTAATATAATAATTAACATACAGGTAAATTAATTGATCTCGTTAACAAGCACAGGTGAGAGAGAGACTTGGCAGAGAGAGAGGTGTGTGTGTGTGTGTGTGTGTGTGTGTGTGTGTGTGTGTGTGTGTGTGTGTGTGGTTGGCAGCTAACAATGTATACAGAGAGAGATAGAGAGACAGAGCCAGAGAGAGAGAGAGAGAGAGAGAGGAGAGAGAGAGAGGAGAGAGAGAGAGAGAAGTAATGGAGAGAGGAGGAGGAGAAGGAGGAGGAGGAAGAGGAGAAGGAGGAGGAGAAGGAGGAGGAAGAGGAGGAGGAGGAGGAATTGATCAAACAGAGAGAGAGAGAGAGAGAGAGAGAGAGAGAGAGAGAGAGAGAGCAACAAAGGAGTGACACCGGACAAAGAGAGGCTTGAGAAGGGTCCCACCTGTCTCTCCCTCTCACTCTCACTCACTCTCTCTCTCTCATAACCACTTTGGATATTTGAGGAACTGATAAAAAGAGGAGGAAGAGGAGGAGGAGGAGGAGGAGGAGGAGGAGGAGGAGGAGGAAGAGGAGGAGGAGGAAGGGAAACTAATGGCTTGTGCAAAATGTGAGAGAGAGAGAGAGAGAGAGAGAGAGAGAGAGAGAGAGAGAGAGAGAGAGAGAGAGAGAGAGACTACTACTACTACTACTACAACTACTACTACTACTACTACTACTACTACTACTACTACTACTACTACTACTACTACTACTACTACTATTTTATGGAGAGAAGGAGGAAAGTCACGAGCTCTCAGGGGAATAATCTCTCTCTCTCTCTCTCTCTCTCTCTCTCTCTCTCTCTTACCCAGGTCTGTGGTTTTGGGGTCGCCAGGGGGGAGTGGGGCGGCGGCGGGGGGGGCGGGGGAGGGGAAGGAGGGGGCTGGGAGGGGTAGGGAGGGGGGGGAATTTAGGGGGGAGGAGGAGGAGGGAGGAAGATTGACCCCCCTCCTCCCTCGTCTTCCTCCTCCTCCTCCTCCTCCTCTCGTCTTCCTCCTCCCCCTCCTTCTTCTTCCTTCCTCCTCCTCCTCCTCCTCTGCTCATTTTTATTATTATTATTATTTTCTTTTTTTTTCTTTTTCTTTCTTTAATTTCTTTCTCTCTCTCTCACTATCTCACATTTTCTCACTTTTGCAGTCTCTTTAAATCCTGGAGGTGTTACATAAGGGATTAGAGAGAGAGAGAGAGAGAGAGAGAGAGAGAGAGAGAGAGAGAGAGAGAGAGAGAGAGAGAGTAGCACTTTTTTTTTATAAACGGATTATTTTTTAGAGGTCGTGTGTGTGTGTGTGTGTGTGTGTGTGTGTGTGTGTGTGTGTGTGTGTGTGTGTGTGTGTGTGTGTGTGTGTGTGTGTGTGTGTGTGTGTGTGTGTGTGTGTGTGTGTGTGTGTGTGTGTGTGTGTGTGTGTGTGTGTGTGTGTGTTTTAAAAAGTAAAGAAAAAGTTAAAGAAAATAAGTAAAAAAACACACAATTATATTAAGATGAAGAAGAGGAGGAGGAGGAGGAGGAGGAAGAAGAAGAGGAGGAGGAGGAGGAGGAGGAGGAGGAGGAGGAGGACACACACCCTTCTTCCTTCACAACTTATCAATGACTCTTCCTTCTTCTTCTTCTCCTCCTCCTCCTCCTGCTCCTGCCTCTTCCTTACCTCCTCTCTCTCACACCTCTCCCATGCGCCTGCTCTCTCTCTCTCTCTCTCTCTCTCTCTCTCTCTCTCTCTCAGAAGGTAAATAAAGCCAAATTGAGAGAGAGAGAGAGAGAGAGAGAGAGAGAGAGAGAGAGAGAGAGAGAGAGAGAGAGAGAGAGAGAGAGAGAGAGAGAGAGAGAGAAAATAGACAGACAGACCAAATCCTCAATATAATCCACATAGGCCTCTCTCTCTCTCTCCCACTCACTCTCATAAACTCCCACTCTTGCCCTTCAAACTATATAGGAGGAGGAGGAGGAAGAGGAGGAGGAGGAAGAGGAGGAGGAGGAGGAGGAGGAGGAGGAGGAGGAGGAGGAGGAAGAAGACTTAATTATATCGAAGTTTGTCCTTTACTTAAATATTTCTTCCTTTTTTTGTTCTTTTTCAATCAATAATATTCTCTCTCTCTCTCTCTCTCTCTCTCTCTCTCTCTCTCTCTCTCTCTGTCCTTGTGTGTGTGTAAAAATGTATATAGAAGGAGAGAGAGAGAGAGAGAGAGAGAGAGAGAGAGAGAGAGAGAGAGAGAGAGAGAGAGAGAGAGAATATCTATAAAGAAGACAGGAAATGAGAGAGAAAAATGAGCGAGAGGAGGTGGAAGAAGAAGAAGAAGAGGAGGAGGAGGAAGAGAATGAAAAGAAAGAGAAAGAGAAGAAGAGAAAGAAGAGGGAAACACACACACACACACACGCACAGACACACACACATTGCCGTCAAAACAACAAACACACCAAAGTCTATATACACCAAGTCCAGCCACGCGCAGGTTTGTGGGAGGAGACACGGCCGAGGCGTGGTTTATGCGTGACACTGCTTGGAGCCAAACCAGAGAATGTAGAAACAGGGATTTAGAGAAAACGAGGAAAGGCGGACTAATTTAAATCAATCACTTCAACATGCCCTCCCTCACACCCCACACCGCCGTTTGTAGGCATTGGAATTACAGTTACGCAACAGCACAATAGGAAGGCATAATTTTCCGTCAGTGGCTTGCCTGAACGCGCTGT
>NW_026111832.1:640000-645000 GCF_024679095.1 Eriocheir sinensis
GAAGGCTTCGTTTGTAGGGGGTTGGCTGGGGAGGGAATCTTGAGTTGGGGTCGGGTTGGGGAAGATATCAGGCGTTGGGGAAGACCTGGGGAAGGAGTCTGGGGTCGGAGAAGAGTTGGGGAAGCGGTGTGATCTTGGGGAATGGCTGGGGAAGGCTTCGTTTGTAGGGGGTTGGCTGGGGAGGGAATCTTGAGTTGGGGTCGGGTTGGGGAAGATATCAGGCGTTGGGGAAGACTTGGGGAAGGAGTCTCGGGTCGGGGAAGAGTTGGGGAAGCGGTGTGATCTTGGGGAATGGCTGGGGAAGGTGTCGTTATTTGGGGGTTGGTTGGGGAAAGTTGGGGAAGACCTGGGGAAGGAATCTAGACTTGGGGAATGGTTGGGGAATAGCTCGGAATTTGAGGACGAACTCGTGAAGGAATCAAAATTTGGGGAATTGCTGGGGAAAAGGGTGTCTGAGCTTGGGGATTTGCTGGGGAAGGCGTCTGGAGTTGGGGAAGAGTCGGGGAATGAATTTGAACTTGGGGAAGAATTGGGGAAGAGGGTGTTTGAGGTTGTGGGTTGGTTGGGGAATAAATCTGACGTTGGGGAATGGTTGGGGAATAAGTCTGATGATGGGGAAGAACTGGGGAAGAGCTCTGATACTGGGGAATGGTTGGGGAATAGGTCTGAAGTTGGGGAAGAATTAGGGAATAAATTTGAGCTTGGGGAAGGCTTGGGGAGGTTGTGTGACGTTGGGGAAGAATTTGGGAAGCTGTCGAAAGTTGGGGAAGGATTGGGGAAGAGTTCTGATATTGGGGAAGGGCTGGGGAAGAGGGGGTCAGGCCTTGGGGAAGAGCTGGGGAGTGGGGCGTCAGGTTTTGGAGTTACGTAGGGGGTGGGGGTGCGGTTTGGGACAGGGGCGGGGGTGTCCCAGGGGGGGGTGATGCTGAAATCGGGGAGTTTCCGGGGTGAGGGGGCGTGGGGGCGAGGGGGGGAGGGGGAGCGGGGGGGCGAGGGGGAGGGGAGACTGGAGTGCTCGTCCTCCGTGGTGGCCCAGCAGGGGGCGGCGTGCACCAGGGAGGGACAGGGGGAGGGGGAGGGGCAGGGGGACGCGCGCCCCCCCGAGGTGGAGGTGGAGCGGCAGGACTCCGGGGAGCCGCGCCCCCCCGCCCCGTCCTCCCCGCTGTCCGTGTCCGTGTCCGTGTCGGGGGAGGCGTCGTGCCCCGCCGCGCCCCGCCCCCCCACCACCCGCACCTCCCCCTCCGCCAGGCGCACCTCCAGGCGGGGCGGGGCGGGGGCGGGGCTGCTCTCAGAGGCGAGGGAGTCCCTGGAGGGTGAGCGGGAGGGGGGCGCCTCCACCACCCACGACCGCCACCACGACACGGGGCCGGCGGGGGGCGTCCGGCGGGGGCGGGATGGGGGCGTTGGGGGAAGTGAGGGGGGGCGGGGGCGGCGCCGGCAGCCTGGACTGCCCCCCCGCCTGGGGTTCTCGTTAGGGGCGGCCCCGTCCTGCCCCTCCCCCCCCAGCACACACACGGAGCGCGCGCGGAGCCGCAGGGCAGGGGCAGAGCCGGGGCACGGGGCGGGGGCGAGGGCGGGGCGGCTGTCCTGGCTGCGGCTGCGGGGCCGGGGAAACACTGGGGCGCGTGGGGGGGCGGTCACAGTGAGATCACAGGGCGTGGGCGGGTCAGTCGGGGCCGATTGGCGGGTGGCCGTGGCGGGGTCGTGGGCGTGGGTGGGCGGCGCGGCGCGGCGTGTCGTGGTGAGCGGCGTGACCCGCGCCGTGGCCGCCAGGGTGATGCAGGCCGTGGGCGTGGCCAGCCCCGGGGCGGGGGGCGTCCAGGCCGGGCATGGGGCCGGGGCCGGGGCCGCCCAGGCGGGGGCGGGGCAGGTCCGGGGCGGTGAGTCCAGGGCCTCGCAGGACAGGGAGCGGGGCGGGGCGGTGTGCCGGATGCTGGGCGCGGCGCCCCCCGCCCCACCTCCGCCAATGTTTATAAATGCCCGGCTGGCGAAGGCCCGCACCCCCCTCCTGCGGGCGGGGGGTGTGGGGGAGGGGGAGGAGGGGGCGGGGGAGGGGGTGTCCGGGGCTGAGTCACGGCTATTCCTGCGGGGCGGGGCGGGGTGAGGGGCGGCGGGCCCCGGGGCCGGGTATTTCTGGCTGTTGGCGCCGCGCGGGCACACCTGCACCCCGCCGCTTTTAGGCCACAAGAGGGAGCCTCTCCCCTCCGGGGCCGCCAAGGCGCACGTGGCGGCGGGCGGGGCCGCCCTGCCCCGGAGGCGCGGCGCCGCGGCCCCGAAGGCGTGCAGCAGCCCCGAGATGTACTTCCGGGGCCCCGAGGCGGGTTTAGCGCCCCCTGGCCGCTGCGGGGGCCGCCCCGGAGGCTCGGAGGTGGCGGGGGCGGCGCCCAAGTTGTACTCGGACACACAGGGGCGGAGCGGGGCCGCCGGGGCCTGCAGCAGCACCTCGCCACGCTGCCCCGGCGCGGCGCCCCCCACGGCCACGGACAGGAAGCTGCGGCGCGTAGGGTGCCCCGCCCCGCGCCGCTCCTCGGGGCAGGGCGAGGCTGGTGCCGGGGCGGCGCGCCCCAGGGAGTCCAGACTGAAGGCGCGGCGCACCAAGGGGGGCGGGTCGGGTCCAGGAGCGGGGCCGGCGGGGCGGCGGGGCAGGGGGGGCGTGAGGTGCACGGTGAGGTTGGTCCTGTTCATGGCGGCGGCGGGGCGCCCCTCGTGGCGGGGCGGCGGGGCGGCGCGTGTGTGCCGGGCTGCGCCGCCACCTGCCGCCCGCCCGCCAGGCCCCCCCCCGCCCCGCGCGCCCTCCAGCTGGTGCCCGAACGTCATCAGCCTGTGCCCCCGCACGCGCCGCAGCGCCACGCCCCGCCACGCCCCCGCCCTCCCTGCCCGGCGCCCCCGCGGCTCCCCGTCGCTGCCCTCCTCGTCAGCCTCGTAGCCCCGCGCGTCCTCCTCCTCCTCCCCCTGCCCCCCGGCCCCGCCCCGGCCTGGCCCCGGGGGCGGCGTGAAGTACTCGTCCACCACGCGACGCAGGAACGCCTCCTCGGACCGCCACGTGCGACGCGGCCCCCGGGGCACCCCCTGCCCCGCCCCCCCCTCACCCCTGCCCCGGTGTGTGTGCATGACGGGGACAGCACCAACCTCTTCCCCCGGCGGCCCCGGTGTTACCCCGCTACCACCACCATCACCACCACCACCACCACAACCATGCAAAGCAGCAGCCCCAGTCCCGCCCCCAGCAGCAGAAGCCCCAGCCCCGCCCCCACCCCCAGCAGCAGCCTTAGCCCCAGCCCCAGCATGAGCCCCGTCACCTGTCCCCGGCAGCCCCGCGTCAGCAGTGTTTGTCATGCTCGGCGGCGCCCCGCGGGGGTGCGGGGGGCGCCGCGCCAGGTGGGCGGCGCCCTCGTAGCCGCCGCAGGAGTCGCCGCCGTCCGTGTCGTCGCGGGCGTGGTCGCCGCCCAGCAGCACGCAAGGAAGGGACGCCCACCTGTGTCGGCCCCGGCGGGGGCGCGGCGTGGTGGTGGAGCCGCCCCAACCCCGCCGCTTGGCCCCGCCCCGCCTGCCGCCCGACCCTGCGGGGTCGACAGCCCCGTGTGGCTGCAGCAGCGGCCGCGGCCCCAGCAGGCGACTCACCAGGCGGCGGGGCAGTGAGGTGGCAGCACCAGGGCGGCACGGTGGCGGGGCGCGGGGCGGGGGCGGGGCGGGGGGCTGCGCGGCGGGGCGGGGGTGCAGGGTGAGCCGCAGGGGCCTGGCCCGCGTGCCCCGCCACCTGACGCTGAGGCGGTAGTGTCCGGGTCGAAGGATGAGGCTGAGGCGCCGCGCCGCCCCGCCCAGCCCCGCGCCCGCCCCGTCATTCAGCACGGGGCACGGCGAGCCGTCCTTGGCGGCGGGGGGCGCACGGCCCCGCCTGGCCCCGAGTCCAGCCCCGGGGGCCAGGCCGCCGCCCCGCCCCGCCTTCCCCAGCTGCCGCAGCAAGCAGGCCTTGAGGCGCCGCGCGGGGCGGGGCGGCGGGGCGGGCGTGAAGAGGTCGTCGTAGCGGGGCGGAGGGTCCAGGCCGGGGTGGGGCGGGGCCGGGGCGGGGGCCGGCAGGTCCAGGCTCAGCCGCAGCACGTGGTCGCCCTTAGCGGCGGCCTGGCGGGGGGGCGGCGCGCCAGCCATGGCCCTCACATCCTGCTGCACACCCAGGGCTCACTCACCAACACACGCACACACACACACACACACACCAGCACCATTAACAACACCACCTCAACACCACGGGATGTCAACACCACCGCGAGTACGCACCGGGCCGTCACCACCACCAGGGCACCGTCATCACCGCCATCACCACCACAACACACCGCGGACTCTCTCTCTCTCTCTCTCTCTCTCTCTCTCTCTCTCTCTCTCTCTCTCTCTCTCTCTCTCTCTCTCACACACACACACACAAACACACACAACAATATTTCTTTTCCGCGAGTCACCGCTGAAAATATACTCGCGCCCTTAAAGAGAAAACGGGAAATCTACCTCCAAACGGCTCACAGAAAACGGGATGTGGGGCCGACGAGAGAGCGCACACACACACACACACACACCCCACGGCTTGCAACACGGGACTGAGTGGATTTGAGGTGGAGGTGGTGGAGGAGGAGGAGGAAGAGGAGGAGGAGGAGGAGGAGGAGGAAGAGGAGGAGGTGTTACTGGTACTACTAACACCCTCTCCTCCTCCTCCTCCT
The DNA here is from genome assembly GCF_024679095.1 of Eriocheir sinensis. Taxonomy (NCBI): domain Eukaryota; kingdom Metazoa; phylum Arthropoda; class Malacostraca; order Decapoda; family Varunidae; genus Eriocheir; species Eriocheir sinensis. Next base: position 644,710 of record NW_026111832.1, read on the forward strand.
TCTCTTCTTCTTCCTCTTCTTCAACACCTGGCTCCCACCTGTCCTCCTCCTCCTCCTCCTCCTCCTCCTCCTCCTCCTCGTCTTCTAATTTAAATAACTTCTTCTTCTTCTTCTTCTTCTTCTTCTTCCTGTTTATTTTACATTCTTCTTCTTTCTATCTTTATTTACTCCTCCTCCTCCTCCTCCTCCTCCTCCTCCTCCTCCTCCTCCTCTTCTTCTTCTTCTTCTCTTCCTCTTCCTCCTCTTCTTTTGTTTATTAATTTTCCTCTTCCTTCTTCTCCCTCTTCTTTT
>NW_026111832.1:650000-660000 GCF_024679095.1 Eriocheir sinensis
ATAATAATAATAATAATAATAATAATAATAATAATAATAATAATAATAATAATAATTATAAACAAACAAACAAACAAACAAACTAACAAACAAACTCTCCTACATCCTAATTTAAGAAGCCAAAGAAGAAAAAGAAGAAGAAGAACAACAACAACAACAACAACAACAACAACAACAAGTAGGTCAAGATTAGATTAAGTCGCGAGAGAGAGAGAAACACACACACACACACACTCACTGAATTATCTAATCGCTGTTCTTCACCTGAGAGAGAGAGAGAGAGAGAGAGAGAGAGAGAAACAGTCACGTGCGACCAGACAAGTGACCTCTCTCTCTCTCTCTCTCTCTCTCTCTCTCTCTCTCTCTCTCTCTCTCTCTCTCTCTCTCTAGAATTTTCTTTGGTTGAACAAGACACACACACTCTCTCTCTCTCTCTCTCTCTCTCTCTCTCTCTCTCTCTCTCTCTCTCTCTCTCTCTCTCTCTCTCTCTCTTCTAGAATTTTCTTTGGCTGAACAAGACACACATACACTCTCTCTCTCTCTCTCTCTCTCTCTCTCTCTCTCTCTCTCTCTCTCTCTCTCTCTCTTCTAGAATTTTCTTTGGCTGAACATGACATACTCTGACACACTCTCTGACACACACACACACACACACACACACACACACACACACTCTCTGACACACACACACACACACACACACACACACACACACACACACACACACACACACACACACACACACACTCTCTGACACACACACACACACACACACACACACACACACACACACACACACAGATTTCGTTTCTAGCAAATATGAACTTTTTTTCCTACTTTTCAAATCCTTCCTTTTTTTTCCTTCCTCTTAATTTAAACCTCTTTGTAGCTTAACGAATTAACAAGTATTTTTTCCTTCATTACTAAAGCCTTAAATACCCTTCTTTCAATTCTACTACTACTACTACTACTACTACTACTACTACTACTACTACTACTACTACTATGCTGTTTAAATTCCAATCACTGTCATTATTAAAATATCACTGGGATAACACTTTCTAATTTATTTATATCATTTTCCTTTTATTTTTTCTACTTAATCCTCCTTTCCAATCTTATTTTAAACCATTTATTAACTTAACGTAACCTATGTGTGACCTAACCTAATCTAACTATCTAAACCATTTTGTAACATAACTGATTCTAATATATATTTTACCTTGTTGCTAATCTTTAAACTTCCCTCAATATATATCTTCAATTAAACCCTTCAATAGCCTAATCCTAACATATTCCTATTAATATTTCTTCTTAATTCTCTTTTTCTGCAATATTTCAAACTGTGTATTAACGTAACCTAATCTAACTATATTTTTCTCATTTTTTTCCTTTTAAAATCTCATTCATTCCCTTATTTTCCTTATTCCATTCTAATTATGAACTAGACTAATCTTCTTAATTATCTTTTTCTCCTTTATTTCAAACTATATATTAACGTAACCTAATCTAACTATATTTTTCTCATTTTTTCCTTTAAACATCTCATTCATTCCCTTCTTTTCCTACTTCAATTCTAATTATGATCTAGACTAACCTTACTCAATCTTCTTAATTCTCTTTTTCTCCTTTATTTCAAACTATATATTAACGTAACCTAATCTAACTATATTTTTCTCATTTTTTTCCTTTAAAAATCTCATTCATTCCCTTTAATTCCTTATTTGATTCTAATTATGAACTAGACTAACCTTACTCAATCTTCCTAATTCTCTTTTTCTCCATAATTTCAAACTATATATTAACGTAACCTAATCTAACTATATTTTTCTCATTTTTTTCCTTTTAAAATCTCATTCATTCCCTTCTTTTCCTTATTTGATTCTAATTATGTACTTTACTCAATCTTCTTAATTCTCTTTTTCTGCATTATTTCAAACTATGTATTAACGTAACCTAATCTAACTATATTTTTCTAATTTTTTTCCTTTTAAAATCTCATTCATTCCCTTTAATTCCTTATTCAATTCTAATTATAAGCTAGACTAACTTTACTCAATCTTCTTAATTCTCTTTTTCTCCATAATTTCAAACTATATATTAACGTAACCTAATCTAACTATATTTTTCTCATTTTTTTTCTTTTAAAATCTCATTCATTCCCTTTAATTCCTTATTCAATTCTAATTATAAGCTAGACTAACTTTACTCAATCTTCTTAATTCTCTTTTTCTCCATAATTTCAAACTATATATTAACGTAACCTAATCTAACTATATTTTTCTCATTTTTTTCCTTTAAACATCCCATTCATTCCCTTCTTTTCCTAATTTGATTCTAATTATGAACTAGACTAACCTTACTCAATCTTCTTAATTCTCTTTTTCTCCATAATTTCAAACTATATATTAATGTAACCTAATCTAACTATATTTTTCTCATTTTTTTCCTTTTAAAATCTCATTCATTCCCTTTAATTCCTTATTTGATTCTAATTATAAGCTAAACTAATCTTACTCAATCTTCTTAATTCTCTTTTCCTCCATAATTTCAAACTATATATTAACGTAACCTAATCTAACTATATTTTTCTCATTTTTTTTCTTTTTAAATCTCATTCATTCCCTTCTTTTCCTTATTCAATTCTAATTATGAACTAGACTAATCTTACTCAACCTTCTTAATTCTCTTTTCCTCCATTATTTCAAACTGTGTATTAACGTAACCTAATCTAACTATATTTTTCTCATTTTTTTCCTTTTAAAATCTCATTCATTCCCTTCTTTTCCTTATTTGATTCTAATTATGAAGTAGACTAACCTTACTCAATCTTCTTAATTCTCTTTTTCTCCTTTATTTCAAACTATATATTAACGTAACCTAATCTAACTATATTTTTCTCATTTTTTTCCTTTTAAAATCTCATTCATTCCCTTCTTTTCCTAATTCAATTCTAATTATGAACAAGACTAATCTTCTTAATTCTCTTTTTCTCCATAATTTCAAACTATATATTAATGTAACCTAAGCTAACTATATTTTTCTCATTTTTTTCCTTTTAAAATCTCATTCATTCCCTTCTTTTCCTACTTCGATTCTAATTATGAACTAGACTAATCTTCTTATTTCTCTTTTTCTCCTTTATTTCAAACTATATATTAACGTAACCTAATCTAACTATATTTTTCTCATTTTTTTCCTTTTAAAATCTCATTCATTCCCTTCTTTTCCTTATTTGATTCTAATTATAAGCTAAACTAATCTTCTTATTTCTCTTTTTCTCCATAATTTCAAACTATATATTAACGTAACCTAATCTAACTATATTTTTCTCGTTTTTTTCCTTTTAAAATCTCATTCATTCCCTTTAATTCCTTATTCAATTCTAATTATAAGCTAGACTAACTTTACTCAATCTTCTTAATTCTCTTTTTCTGCAATATTTCAAACTATATATTAACGTAACCTAATCTAACTATATTTTTCTCATTTTTTTTCCTTTTAAAATCTCATTCATTCCCTTTAATTCCTTGTTCAATTCTAATTATAAGCTAGACTAACTTTACTCAATCTTCCTAATTCTCTTTTTCTCCATAATTTCAAACTATATATTAACGTAACCTAATCTAACTATATTTTTCTCATTTTTTTCCTTTAAACATCTCATTCATTCCCTTCTTTTCCTAATTCGATTCTAATTATAAGCTAGACTAATCTTCTTAATTCTCTTTTTCTCCATTATTTCAAACTATATATTAACGTAACCTAAGCTAACTATATTTTTCTCATTTTTTTCCTTTTAAAATCTCATTCATTCCCTTCTTTTCCTAATTCCATTCTAATTATGAACTAGACTAACTTTCTTAATTCTCTTTTTCTCCATTATTTCAAACTATATATTAACGTAACCTAATCTAACTATATTTTTCTCATTTTTTTCCTTTTAAAATCTCATTCATTCCCTTTAATTCCTTATTCAATTCTAATTATGAACTAGACTAACCTTACTCAATCTTCTTAATTCTCTTTTTCTCCATTATTTCAAACTGTGTATTAACGTAACCTAATCTAACTATATTTTTCTCATTTTTTTCCTTTTAAAATCTCATTCATTCCCTTCTTTTCCTTATTCAATTCTAATTATGAACTAGACTAATCTTACTCAATCTTCTTAATTCTCTTTTTCTCCTTTATTTCAAACTATATATTAATGTAACCTAAGCTAACTATATTTTTCTCATTTTTTTCCTTTTAAAATCTCATTCATTCCCTTCTTTTCCTTATTCAATTCTAATTATGAACTAGACTAATCTTCTTAATTCTCTTTTTCTGCAATATTTCAAACTATATATTAACGTAACCTAAGCTAACTATATTTTTCTATTTTTTTCCTTTTAAAATCTCATTCATTCCCTTCTTTTCCTTATTTGATTCTAATTATAAGCTAGACTAACTTTACTCAATCTTCTTAATTCTCTTTTTCTCCATGATTTCAAACTATATATTAACGTAACCTAATCTAACTATATTTTTCTCATTTTTTTCCTTTTAAAATCTCATTCATTCCCTTCTTTTCCTAATTCGATTCTAATTATGAACTAGACTAATCTTCTTAATTCTCTTTTTCTCCATAATTTCAAACTATATATTAACGTAACCTAATCTAACTATATTTTTCTCATTTTTTTCCTTTAAACATCTCATTCATTCCCTTCTTTTCCTTATTTGATTCTAATTATGAACTTTACTCAATCTTCTTAATTCTCTTTTTCTCCTTTATTTCAAACTATATATTAACGTAACCTAATCTAACTATATTTTTCTCATTTTTTTCCTTTTAAAATCTCATTCATTCCCTTCTTTTCCTAATCTAATTCTAATTATGAACTAGACTAACCTTACTCAATCTTCTTAATTCTCTTTTTCTCCTTTATTTCAAACTATATATTAACGTAACCTAATCTAACTATATTTTTCTCATTTTTTTCCTTTAAACATCCCATTCATTCCCTTCTTTTCCTTATTCCATTCTAATTATAAACAAGACTAACCTTACTCTATTTTCCCTTATATTTCTGACACAATTATATCTTTTTACTTTAAGCAGCCTAATTATCTACACCCCAAAATTATCCTAACCTTATTACAAGTTCAATCCGAGAAGTTTTGGGTTCCTGTAGAGTTCGGGATGCGTAGAATACAATATGAGAAGGAAGAATAGGAAGATAGAGGAGGAGGAAAAAAGAGAAGGAGAGGAAGAGGAGGAAGGAAAATGAGACAGGTCAATGAACTTAGAGGTGAACTTTTTCTCTTGTCTAATTCCCCATTTATCAAAGACTCAAATTATTATCCTGATTATCCTATTCTCTTCTCTATCTTATCCTCCCATTTATCTTTCTTACACAGGACTATTAAAAAAATCATATACATTATCTTTTTAATACGGCCCAAAGCTCTTATGAAAGGAAGTACAGATTAGCGACCAAATGAGCTCTGCCCAATTGAAACAGGTGTGATTCTATATATTTTTTAAACTCTTGAGAAATCGCTTTTATATCCCCATAAAATAAATTAACGTAAAGAAATATAGTTATAGCACACACACACACACACACACAGACACACAGACACACACAGACACACACACACAGACACCCACCCACACACAGACACCCACCCACACCCACACACACACAGACACACACACCCCCAACACACCCACACACAGACACCCACCCACACACAGACACCCACCCACACACACAGACACCCATCCACACACACACACACACACACACACACACACACACACACACACACACACACGCACACACACATACACACGTTTTTTTCAATATATAAAACGTTTTCATCAGTAATAGAACCACAAACGTATTTTTCTCAGTAATACATGTCACCTTTAATCTACCTTCTTGTAAACTCATTATTGACCATTAAAACACCATTAAACCACAAGAAAATAGATAAAACAAAAAATAAAACATAAATAAAACAGATATCAAATTCCTCCCTTCCAATTCAAGATATTTCTCATTAAACCAATTCATGTCCAATTATAAACCAATTAGACCCATTAAAATGCAAGAATTAATAGGAAAAAAACATTAGAACAGATAAAATATATAAAAGAAAATAAATTATGTCGTCCCCCTTATAAAAAATCTCTAGAATCACACCCATTAGCCCCCCACCATTAAAAAACCTACATAAACCATTAAAACACGAAAATTAATAGTAAAAACACATTAAAACAGATAAAATAAAAATAAAAAATAAGTATGTCGTCCCCCTTATAATAAATCTCTAGAATCACACCCATTAGCCACCCCCCCCCCTTATTAACCCATACAAACATTTTAAAACTAGAATTAATAGGAAAACACATTAAAATGGATAAAATATAAAAGAAAATTAATTATGTCGTCCTCCTTATATAAAAATCTCCAGAATCACACCCATTAGGCCCACCCCCCTTATAAACCCACATAAACCATTGAAATAAGATAATTAATAAAAAAACAACATTAAAACAAATAAAATAAATAAGAAAATTCATTATCTTTCGTTCCCCCCTTATATAAAAAAAATCTCTAGAATCACACCCCTTAGCCACCCCCCCCCATTAAAAAACCTACATAAGCCATTAAAACACGAGAATTAATAAAAAAAACATTAAAACAAATAAAATACATAAGAAAATTCATTATCTTTCGTTTCCCCCTTATAAAAAATCTCTAGAATCACACCCATTAACCCCTCCCCCCCATTAAAAAACCTACATAAGCCATTAAAACAAGAGAATTAATAAAAAAAAACATTAAAACAAATAAAATACATAAGAAATTCATTATCTTTTGTTCCCTTATATATATAAAAAATCTCTAGAATCACACCCATTAGCACCCCCCCCATTAAAAAAACCTACATAAGCCATTAAAACAAGAGAATTAATAAAAAAAAAACATTAAAACAAATAAAATACATAAGAAAATTCATAATCTTTCGTCCCCCCCTTATAAAAAAATCTCTAGAATCACACCCATTAGCATCCCCTCCCATTAAAAAACCTATATAAGCCATTAAAACAAGAGAATTAATAAAAAAAAAACATTAAAACAAATAAAATACATAAGAAAATTCATTATCTTTCGTTCCCCCCTTATATAAAAAAATCTCTAGAATCACACCCATTAACCCCTCCCCCCCATTAAAAAACCTACATAAGCCATTAAAACAAGAGAATTAATAAAAAAAAATTAAAACAAATAAAATACATAAGAAAATTCATTATCTTGTCCCCCCTTATATAAAAAAATCTCTAGAATCACACCCATTAACCCCCCCCCCATTAAAAAAAACCTACATAAGCCATTAAAACAAGAGAATTAATAAAAAAAACATTAAAACAAATAAAACACATAAGAAAACTGATTATCTTGTCCCCACCTTATATAAAAAAAATCTCTAGAATCACACCCATTAGCCCCCCCACCCATTAAGAAACTTACATAAGCCATTAAAACAAGAGAATTAATATGAAAACACATTAAAACAAATAAAACACATAAGAAAACTAATTATCTTGTCCCCACCTTATATAAAAAAATCTCTAGAATCACACCCATTAGAACCCCCCCCCCTTAATTAACCTACATAAGCCATTAAAACAAGAGAATTAATAAAAAAAAACATTAAAACAAATAAAATACATAAGAAAATTCATTATCTTTCGTTCCCCCCTTATATAAAAAAATCTCTAGAATCACACCCATTAGCCCCCCCACCCATTAAAAAACCTATATAAGCCATTAAAACACAAGAATTAATAAAAAAAACATTAAAACAGATAAAATAAATAAGAAAATTCATTATCTTTCGTTCCCCCCTTATATAAAAAAAAAATCTCTAGAATCACACCCATTAGCACCCCCCCCCCCTTAATTAATCCATACAAAAAATTTAAAACAAGAAAAACATTAAAAAAACACGAAATAATAACAAAAAGTCACAATAAATCTACCAAACAAAAAAATGAGAAAAAACAGAAATGAAAAAAAACTAAGAAATGAAAATGCAAAAAAAATAACCAAAATAATAATAATAAAAAAATAAAAAAAACAAATAAAACTCGAATAAAAACGAGAAGAAAAAAAAAGGAAAATAAATCGAAAAAACAACAAAAAACAAGGAAAACAAAAATCCACCACAGAAAACTCGCCTCAACCAATTCAACCAAGCCAAAAAAAACAACTAAAAAAAATCAACCAAATCTGACCACAACCTCGAACTCAAAGAAAGAAAATATGGACGCAAAATTACCCCTTTGTTTCACCCCTATTTCTACCCTTTCCCGCCCTTTCCCGAGAGATCTAAGGGCATGGCAATAAAGATGGAGGCCTCATTGTACTTACTCGCCGGGTTTTGGGTTCTCCTCGATGATCACAACGTCGTCATCGTCCGAATTGTAAGAGTAATCCATCCCGTCTGTCTCCGCCATCTTGTCTTCTTGCTGGCTGGGCGAGGGTGAGCTTGTTCCTGATCTTGATGTCGGAGGAAAAAAAGGGTCCTGGTCTTGGCTATGGTCGGTGTTGGCTTGTGTTTATTTTTTCTTTACGGGGTAACAATAAGATTCCCTCGCTTTAAACTTATATATCATCACTTTCCCTTGTTTTTAGAGTCACTATTTACTATATCTATTGATCTTTTAAGTTTATTCGTCGTTCTCTTTGCTTAATATCATGTTTTTAGGTCCATATATTTTATCTCCGCCATTTCCTCCTTCTCCTCCTTGGTCTTGGTTGAGCTTGAACCTGATCTTGACGTTTGTAAATGGCGACTAGTGTTTCTTTTTCCTTAACGGGGTAGCAATATAGGTTTCATAGTTTTAAGCTATATATCATCAATTTCTTTGGGTCTAGAGGTGACAGTTAGGTTTATTTACGGGTTTATGTGTTTAATTAGTGGTATTTTAAGTCTAATATCGTGTTTTGGGGGACATAAGCTCTGTTTCTCATATTTCCCTCCTTCTCTCTCTTTTCTCTCTCGTCTACGTCTCTTTCTCTGTCTCTCTGTGTCTCTCTGTCTCATATCTCCATTTTAAAGGCAATATAAGGCCCATCCATTGATATTAACACGCACGCGAGGTCCAGAATATTCTCCGACATTCTATCACGATGTTTCCCGTTAATATTACGTAAGAAAATAGGTTACCGAGTGGCATATTAAACTGATTTATGGTTTGGTCTATTTTTAGGCTATTTTCGTCCTTTTTAATGGGTTTTAGGCGGTATTATAGATCTGCAAGTGCTTAATAAGGGATGTATAATCAAGGGTACAAATACATATATATAAATCATGTATATAAGGACTATTATTGATTTATTTTAGTTTTCCTTTAAGAGTCTCCATTTTCTTCAGTCACAGCCGTTTTCTTCCCTTTGTTTACCTGCCTTGTATTAAAGGCAGACTTAGACAATAGTAAAGGCTCTACCACAGAGTTAGGTATATAACTCTGTGGGCTGTGCCCTCTGTTGTGCTTGCTGGATTACTTGATGGTGTTGTGACGGGTCACGCCTCACAGTCGTGCCGGCCACCGCTGCTGCCAGGCCAGCGTCCCTCTTCCTCAGGTCCAGCTGCCCCGGGATGGAGTTTGAGCCTGCCCTGGCAGGGCCATATTTTCTGGGGTCAAGGGGCCGGCGGGGCTGTAGCCCCCTCTTTGTTTTCTATATACAGGGCAGTAATTTCAGGCGGGACAAGGGGGCTATAACCCCCATTATTTTCTATATCGGCCTCAAAATGACCCTGAAAATGCTTGGTTTCAGAAAAATTCCCCAAGCCGTGCAGGCATGCCTACCCTTTGCCCGCCGCCGTACCCAGACACACGCCAGTCCTCGTCGACAGACCGACTTGGTCGGCTAGATTTCGATCGCCGATAGAGTCGGTCTGTCGGCACCCTGCCTTAGGCCAAGGCCCGTGCTCC
>NW_026111832.1:677500-685000 GCF_024679095.1 Eriocheir sinensis
CTTTACTGATGATGGTGTTTTATTTTTCTATTTTTCTACTTAATTACTTAACTCTAAATGATGACACTTATATAGAAGATAGATTAGGTATTAGTGTATAAGGTGTATGAGGGTGAAGTATGTAGCATTAGTATAAATAGTGAAATAGGGAATAAGTATGAAGACATGTCGATTTTTTTCCTTCCCATCCTCCTTTTTCTGTTCTCATACTTTTCAACTTTACTACTTAACTACTTAACTCTAAATGATGGGACTCACACAGAAGATAGATAAACTATTAGTGAATATTGTGTATAAGTGATAATATTTTAGTATAAGTATAAAAGGTAGAAATATGGAAAAGTATAAGTGGGTATCAAGGTTTTTGCTAGAGAATATTAGGCTACCATTCTCATTCTCATTTTTCTGTTATACTTTTCAACTTTACTCTCTAACTAATAACCTCAAGATAATGGGACTCACACAGAAGATAGATAAAGTATTAGTGAATATTATGTATAAGTGAGAATATTTTAGTATAAGTATAAAAGCTTAAAACATGGAAAAGTATAAGTGGATATCAAGTTTTTGGCAAGAGAACATTAGGCTTTCTTTTGTCATACTTTTCAACTTTTCTCTCTTACTAATAACCTCAAGATAATGGGACTCACACAGAAGATAGATAAAGTATTAGTGAATATTGTCTATAAGTGGGAATATTTTAGTATAAGTATAAAAGCTTAAAACATGGAAAAGTATAAGTGGATATCAAGTTTTTGCAAGAGAACATTAGGCTAATCATTCCTATCCTCATTCTTCTTATTATTATTTTTATTATTTCTCTATTATCGTCTTTATTTGTCCTTATAGATTAGTAACAAACATATTAACAAACACGTCTACATATCTTCACCTCACAAAGAACAAAAAAATCGAATCAAAACAATGACTTAACTAAAAATCAATGACATTTTCTTATCCCTGAAGGCTTAATCATGACAGACTTTATTTTTCTTTATTTATTCTTTATTTTTAACTTGACCAGGAAGCAGAAAGAGAGAAAGCAAGAGGTCCTTAACATATGTCTCAAGTACACACACACACACACACACACACACACACAAAACTTAAATGTCACGGTCAGGAGGCGAATTAAACTTTTATGATATGTCAGTGAAAATACCAAGAAATCAACTATTGTATTGGTTGTATAATTAAACGTAGATATAATTAAGTTTTTTCTCAAGGTTTTTGGCTAATGTCAGGAAGTCTTAGTGAGGGAAAAGAAGGAAAAATATTGAAAAGGGAAACTGAGAAATGAAAAATATATATATGAAACCAGAATACCGAGAAATTAACTATTGTATTGGTTGTATAATTAAATGTAGATGTAATTAAGTTTTTTCTCAAGGTTTTTGCTAATGTCCGGAAGTCTTTTAAGGGAGGATAGTACGGGGATAGTTTGTGTAATAGTAAGGCTTGTGGGGGAACTATTAGGCTATTCAGGGTATTTGAGAGAATGGGAAGGGAGTTTTTAGGCTATGGGAAACTATTATTAAAGAGGAAAATACGGGAAAATCTATGAAAAATGGAAAATCTATCAATATTAATATCAGAAAACCAAGGAATAACTATTGTATTGGTTGTATAATTAAACGTAGATATAATTAAGTTTTTTCTGAAGGTTTTTGCTAATGTCCGGAAGTCTTAGTGAGGGAAAAGAAGGAAAAATATTGAAAAGGGAAACTGGGAAATGAAAAAAATATATATGCAACCAGAATACCGAGAAATTAACTATTGTATTGGTTGTATAATTAAACGTAGATATAATTAAGTTTTTTCTCAAGGTTTTTGCTAATGTCCGGAAGTCTTTTAAGGGAGGATAGTACGGGGATAGTTTGTATAATAGTAAGGCTTGCAGGGAAACTATTAGGCTATTCAGGGTATTTGAGAGAATGGGAAGGGAGTTTTTAGGCTATGGGAAACTATCAATAAAAAGGAAAATTCGGGAAAATAATGAAAAATGGAAAATCTATCAATATTAATATCAGAAAACCAAGGAATAACTATTGTATTGGTTGTATAATTAAACGTAGATGTAATTAAGTTTTTTCTCAAGGTTTTTGGCTAATGTCAGGAAGTATTAGTGAGGGAAAAGAAGGAAAAATATTGAAAAGGGAAACTGGGAAATGAAAAAAATATATATGCAACCAGAATACCGAGAAATTAACTATTGTATTGGTTGTATAATTAAATGTAGATGTAATTAAGTTTTTTCTCAAGGTTTTGGCTAATGTCCGGAAGTCTTTTAAGGGAGGATAGTACGGGGATAGTTTGTATAATAGTAAGGCTTGTTAGGGAACTATTAGGCTATTCAGGGTATTTGAGAGAATGGGAAGGGAGTTTTTAGGCTATGGGAAACTATTAATAAAGAGGAAAATACGGGAAAATCTATGAAAAATGGAAAATCTATCAATATTAATATCAGAAAACCAAGGAATAACTATTGTATTGGTTGTATAATTAAACGTAGATATAATTAAGTTTTTTCTCAATGTTTTGGCTAATGTCAGGAAGTCTTTTAAGGGAGGATAGTACGGGGATAGTTTGTATAATAGTAAGGCTTGTGGGGGAACTATGAGGCTATTCAGGGTATTTGAGAGAATGGGAAGGGAGTTTTTAGGCTATGGGAAACAATCAATAAAGAGGAAAATACGGGAAAATCTATGAAAAATGGAAAATCTATCAATATTAATATCAGAAAACCAAGGAATAACTATTGTATTGGTTGTATAATTAAATGTAGATATAATTAAGTTTTTTCTCAAGGTTTTTGCTAATGTCAGGAAGTATTAGTGAGGGAAAAGAAGGAAAAATATTGAAAAGGGAAACTGGGAAATGAAAAAAATATATATGCAACCAGAATACCGAGAAATTAACTATTGTATTGGTTGTATAATTAAATGTAGATATAATTAAGTTTTTTCTCAAGGTTTTTGCTAATGTCAGGAAGTATTAGTGAGGGAAAAGAAGGAAAAATATTGAAAAGGGAAACTGGGAAATGAAAAAAATATATATGCAACCAGAATACCGAGAAATCAACTATTGTATTAGTTGTATAATTAAACGTAGATATAATTAAGTTTTTTCTCAAGGTTTTTGCTAATGTCCGGAAGTCTTTTAAGGGAGGATAGTACGGGGATAGTTTGTATAATAGTAAGGCTTGTTAGGGAACTATTAGGCTATTCAGGGTATTTGAGAGAATGGGAAGGGAGTTTTTAGGCTATGGGAAACTATCAATAAAGAGGAAAATTAGGGAAAATCTATGAAAAATGGAAAATCTATCAATATTAATATCAGAAAACCAAGGAATAACTTTTGTATTGGTTGTATAATTAAATGTAGATGTAATTAAGTTTTTTCTCAAGGTTTTTGCTAATGTCAGGAAGTCTTTTAAGGGAGGATAGTACGGGGATAGTTTGTATAATAGTAAGGCTTGTCGGGGAACTATTAGGCTATTCAGGGTATTTGAGAGAATGGGAAGGGAGTTTTTAGGTTATGGGAAACTATCAATAAAGAGGAAAATTAGGGAAAATCTATGAAAAATGGAAAATCTATCAATATTAATATCAGAAAACCAAGAAATTAACTATTGTATTGGTTGTATAATTAAACGTAGATATAATTAAGTTTTTTCTCAAGGTTTTTGCTAATGTCCGGAAGTCTTTTAAGGGAGGATAGTACGGGGATAGTTTGTATAATAGTAAGGCTTGCAGGGGAACTATTAGGCTATTCAGGGTATTTGAGAGAATGGGAAGGGAGTTTTTAGGCTATGGGAAACTATCAATGAAAAGGAAAATTCGGGAAAATGTATGAAAAATGGAAAATCTATCAATATTAATATCAGAAAACCAAGGAATAACTATTGTATTGGTTGTATAATTAAATGTAGATGTAATTAAGTTTTTTCTCAAGGTTTTTGCTAATGTCCGGAAGTCTTTTAAGGGAGGATAGTACGGGGATAGTTTGTATAATAGTAAGGCTTGTCGGGGAACTATTAGGCTATTTCAGGTTTTAGAGAGAATGGGAAGGGAGTTTTTAGGCTATGGGAAACTATTAAAAAAGAGGAAAATTAGGGAAAATAAAGGAAAACACTACAGAGGGAGAGCTATTAGGCTATGGGAAACTATTAAATAAAGAGGAAAATACGGGAAAATATATGAAAAATGAAAATATCATAGAGGAAAATTTAGTAAGCTATGGGAAAGTATTAAATAAAGAGAATATTGAATAGGCTTGGAAGGGAAAATATTATAGAGGAAGATTTATTAGGCTATGGGAAAATATTAATAAAGGGAATATTTAATAGGCCTAGAAGGAAAAATATAATAATAATAATAATAATAATGATAATAATAATAATAATAATAATAATAATAATAATAATAATAATAATAATGTGAAGAATAGATTTGAAGAAGAGAGGAATATATGAATCTTCTCCTCCTCTTCCTCCTCTTCTTCCTCCTCCTCCTCCTCCTCCTCCTCCTCCTCTTTACTTTCCATTTTTTTTTCTTGTTCAAATTTAACTTCTTTTTTTTTTCTTCTTCTTCGTCCTTCCTTCCCTTCCTCCTCCTCTTCCTCCTCCTCCTCCTCCTCCTCCTCCTCCTCGTTTTCTTCTTCATCTTCTTTTTCAATTTCCTTTTTTTCTGTGTTTTTTTCTTTCCTCTTCTTCCTTCCCTTCCTCCTCCTCCTCCTCCTCCTCCTCCTCCTCCTCCTCCTCCTCTTCCTTGTTTGTCAATGGGAGTAAAAATCTGTAACCTTTTGTGTGTACACGTGTGCGTTTTTATGTGTGTACGTATGTGTGTGTGTGTGTGTGTGTGTGTGTGTGTGTGTGAGATAGTTTGACGTACACACACACACACACACACACACACACACACACACACACTTAATTACTTTCTTTGTTTTGATATATTTTTTTTCTTCCTTTTTTCTTC
Organism: Eriocheir sinensis; assembly: GCF_024679095.1. Classification (NCBI taxonomy): domain Eukaryota; kingdom Metazoa; phylum Arthropoda; class Malacostraca; order Decapoda; family Varunidae; genus Eriocheir; species Eriocheir sinensis. Next base: position 682,480 of record NW_026111832.1, read on the forward strand.
TTTTTCTTTCTTTTTTCTTTTTTTGTTTTGTTTTTCTTAGAATTTCGACCTTGACATTTTTCTCTCTCGTATTATGTGAAAGAAAACGCCCACTCACACCCCCTCTCTCTCTCTCTCTCTCTCTCTCTCTCTCTCTCTCTCTCTCTCAGGATCCGGGTTGCATGTTGGGAGATTTCTTTGTCCTTTTTTACTCTCTCTCTCTCTCTCTCTCTCTCTCTTGAAGATTTGTTAAGTGAGTGACGCATGTTGAGAGAGAGAGAGAGAGAGAGAGAGAGAGAGAGAGAGAGAGAGAGAGAGAGAGTTTCCTCTTTTTTTTCGTCTTCCTTCCTCCTCTTGTTTCTTCTCCTCTTCCTCTTCCTCTTCTTCCTCTTCCTTTTTTTCCTCTTCCTCCTCTTTCCTTCTCTTTCCTCTCCTTTCCCTCCTTCTCTTCCTCTCTTCCCCTTTCTTCCTTTTCCTCCTCTTCCTTCTTTCTCTTCTCCTTCTTTCTTCCTTTTTTATTCTCCTTCTTCCATCTCCTCCTCCTCCTCCTTCTCCTCCTCCTCCTCCTCCTCCTACTTTTCAATCTCTTCTCTCATTCTCTTCTCATTTCTATCATATTCATTCTACCTCCTCCTCCTCCTCCTCCTCCTCCTCCTCCTCTTCTTCTTTTCTCATCCTCTTCCTCATCCTTCTCCTCCAATTTCTAAACTTTCCTCTTTCCTTCTCTTCCCTTCTTCCTCTTCCTCCCTCCATCTCTTCCCTCCTCCTCTTCCTCCTCCTCCTCCTCCTCCTCCTCAAGACTTCCCCACATATCCAAATCTTCCCCAATGCAGTTCTAGAAGGTCAAACACATCTGGTAGTGAGTCTGGACCAGGTAAAGCCAGGTATATCCAGGTGGAGTTATTTTAATTAACAGGTATACTGGATTAGGTGAAAAAGAAGTTGGAAGGAGGAGGAGGAGGAGGAGGAGGAGGAGGAGGAGGAGGAGAGGAGGAGGAGGAGGAGAGGAGGAGGAGGAGAGGAGGAGGAGGGGGTGTTTGTGTTTGTATACGTGTGTGATAGATAGTTAGATAGATAGATAGTCAGTCTTTTTCTCTTCCTCCCCCTCCTCCTCCTCCCTTCTTCTCTTTCCTTCATTTCCTCTTCTTTTCTCCTCCTCTTCCTCCTCCTCCTCCTCCAATTTCTAGGCTTTCCTCTCTTTCCTTCTCTTCCCTCCTTCCTCTTCTTCCTCTTCTTCTTTTCCTCTTCTTCCTCTTCTTCTCTTCCCCTTCTTCCTCTTCCCTCTTCCTCTTCCTCTTCTTCCCTCCTCCTCTTCCTTCCCTTCTTCTTCTTCTCATTTTTTTCTCCTCCTCTTCCTCTTCTTCCCTCCTCCTCTTCCTTCCCTTCTTCTTCTCATTTTTTTCTCCTCCTCTTCCTCCGACTCCTCCTCCTCTTAATATCTTCCCTCCTCTTCTCTTCCTCCCATTCCCCTTCTTCCTCCTCTCCTCCTCCTCCTCCTCCTCCTCCTCTTCCTCCCTCTTCTAATTGTTAAAAATAATTCTATTAAACTTAAAAAAAAAAAATTCCAGATCTTTGTTTTAATTTTATCATGTCTACTTTTTGTTGTTGTTGTTGTTGTTGTTATTGTTGTTGTTGTTGTTGTTGTTGTTGATGTTGTTGTTTGTTAGTTAGTTTGTTTGTTTGAGTCTTGTGCAATGAATGTGACCGCCAGGATATGAAGGTGTGTGTGTGTGTGTGTGTGTGTGTGTGTGTGTGTGTGTGTGTGTGTGTGTGTGTGTGTGTGTGTGTGTGTGTGTGTGTGTGTGTGTGTGTGTGTTTCTCTTTCATTATAATTTTTCTTCTTTTTCTTCTTCATTTTATTTTCGTTTTTTCTTTATTTTTTTCTTTTCTTTATTGATTGAAATTGCATCTCTGGTCATGAATAATTAACATGTATATCTTAGTACCTTTGTTGTCATATGAAAATTTCAAGTTGATCAGATGAAATGAAAAATTAAGAAAATTATTTTTCGTTATTTTCATGAAAATTTTGAATTAATTTTTCTCAGGCATTTTTTCACTGATTTTCTTGTGACGCACATCTGATAATTCATTGCTATTCCTACAATTTGTCAAGATGGGGTTTTTTAAACTTTTTTTGTTAATCTGTAAAAAAAAATTGTTTTTTGGATAATTTTCCCACATATCGAAACTATGCCGTTTAAAAAAAAAAAAAACATCTTGTAGAATATTAATAAGTTTCATGAAGGTCTTTCAGAAAATAGAACCAAAAACTATTTCTATGTTCATTTTGTACTTTATAGTTTTGAGAAAAACGCGATTAAAGTTTTGCTAAAGTTCTTGAGCGCAGTGAAGGTACTATCATAGACTTCACAATCTCTTGACGGGAAACGGGGCGCGGGGCCGATTCGCAGGGGGCCGATTTTCAAAAATTTAAAATTTAAATATTTTCAAAACCAAAGCAGCTAGCGACCTGAAACTAAAACAGGCACCTCCCTTAGGCATATATGAGTCTCCATGAGCAGCGGTATCAAAAAATTCA
>NW_026111832.1:690000-700000 GCF_024679095.1 Eriocheir sinensis
ATTCGTGTCCTACCCGGTTCTCTGATCCGACTTGGTATCATCTGCAAACTTACTGACATCACTACTAATTCCTGTGTCTATTTTATATGAAGAGAATAAAGTCAGCTAGAGAGAGAGAGAGAGAGAGAGAGAGAGAGAGAGAGAGAGAGAGAGAGAGAGAGAGAGAGAGAGAGAGAGAGAGAGAGAGAGAACGAGTAAAATTCATACAGAGTGACAATCTACCAGGTATAACCACTCACCATGTTGAAGAGATGGGGTTGGTTTGCACCGTGCGAGGCCAGGTGAGGTCTGTGGGAGTGTGATGCCCCTCCTTCAGAAGACTCCTCTTTTATACGCTTCAAGGAGTGAGAGAGAGAGAGAGAGAGAGAGAGAAGGGGGGAGGAGGGGGAGATTTGAACGTGTTATTGGTGTGATGTGTGTGTGTGTGTGTGTGTGTGTGGGTGTGCTTCTCTTCCTCCCATTTCCCCTTCTTCCTCCTCTCCTCCTCCTCCTCCTCCTCCTCCTCTTCCTCCCTCTTCTAATTGCTAAAAAAATTATATTCAACTTAAAAAAAATATAATTCCAGATCTTTGTTTTAATTTTATCATGTCTAGTTTTTGTTGTTGTTGTTGTTGTTGCTTTTGTTGTTGTTTTTGTTGTTGTTTTTGTTGTTTTTGTTGTTGTTGTTGTTGTTGTTGTTGTTTTTGTTGTTGTTGTTGATGTTGTTGTTGTTTGTTAGTTAGTTTGTTTGTTTGTTTGAGTCTTGTGCAATGAATGTGACCGCCAGGATTTGAAGGCGTGTGTGTGTGTGTGTGTGTGTGTGTGTGTGTGTGTGTGTGTGTGTGTTTCTCTTTCATTATAATTTTTCTTCTTTTTCTTCTTCATTTTCTTTTTTTCTTTTCTTTATTTTCTTCTTTTCTTTATTTTCTTCTTTGTCTTCCTTTTCTTCTTCCTTTTTCTTTCTTCCTTCTTCTTCTTCCCTTAATTTTGTTCCCTTCTTCTTTTTCTTCTTTGTCTTCTTTCCTTTTCTCCTTTTTCTTCTTCCTTTTCTTCCTTGCCTTCTTTCCTTTTCTTCCTTGTTTTCTTCCTTCGTTAAATGTTAAAAGAAGAAAAAAAAAGAGGTATTTTAAAATCATTCGTTCCTTGAAAACATCGATTTCTAGAAGATTCAAATTTTATCTTTTTTTATATTTTCTCTTTTTATTTTTTTCATTTTTTTCATTCTTCTTGTTTGTTTTTCATTGTTGTTGTTGTCCTTGTTTTGTTACTACTGTTGTTTTCTCTCTTCTATATTTTGATATCGAGAAGGTTCCATTTTCTCTTTCTTTCCTTTTCATTTCTTTATTTTTTTTTATTGTTATTACGTGAAACTTTGTGGTTACGTCCAGGGAGTTGATTTTAAGTGTTATTTCATCATTGTTTGTTTGGCTAGGTGAGGTGAGGCTAGGTTAGGTTAGGTCAGGTCAGGTCAGGTTATTGGGCAATCTATCTTATCCCTATGTAAAATGAGAAACAACAAGTGGTGCCCTATATATTTTTTTTTCTTTTTTACGTTGCTGTCAGTGGCTGTGGTAGCCTTTCTCGGTGGGTCCTGGTGGTCGGCCCCTTTCCGTTGTAGCGCGGGCAGCTGTTTATAGTGGCGCCTTCTCGCTTGCCTCACGCTGCCCCCCCGAGTTCATCTTTGATCCTCTTTAGAGAGAATCAGTTGTACCATATCCTTAATGACCTAACATGACTCTAACCTAACTTAACCTAACAAAACAAAACGACTTCACCTAACTTGACTTAGCTTGACCTAACATGACCCTAACATAACTTAACCTAACAAAACCAAACAACTCCACTAAACTTGACTTAGCTTGACCTAACATGACCCTAACCTAACTTAACCTAACAAAACCAAACAACTTCACCTAACTTGACCTAGCTTGACCTGATGTGACCCAAGTTAAACGTCTTTGGCTCGGTCGTGTCAAACTATCACCAGGGTCACGAAACAGTTCACGACAATCCCAAGAACTTCCACGAGAGACCATTTCCCCTAGTCCCCAGGGAAGAGGGACGGGTTATTCATGGGTGATTTTCCCGCTCAAAGTGTAGAAGTCCTGTAAAACAATCACCAGGGTCACAAAACAGTCCACGACAATCCCGAGAACTTCCACGAGAGACCATTTCCCCTAGTCCCCAGGGAAGAGTGACGGGGTATTCATGGGTGATTTTTCCCGCTCAAAGTGTAGAAGTCCTGTAAAACTATCACCAGGGTCACGAAACAGTCCACGATAATCCCAAGAGCTTCCACGAGAGACCATTTCCCCTAGTCCCCAGGGAAGAGTGACGGGGTATTCATGGGTGATTTTCCCGCTCAAAGTGTAGAAGTCCTGTAAAACTATCACCAGGGTCACGAAACAGTCCACGGCATGCTATTGGCATTTAAATTTATGTCTGACCGAAAAAAGATCTACCATTCGAAAGCCAAAGGATAGGATGTTGCCATAGACCATATAACTCGATTTCGTATTTTTTGAGAATTATTTTCATATTTTCACGGCAGACTCTTCCCTTGACCGTGTAGCAGCGACGGGCCAAATTTGTGGCTTTACCGTGTAGCAGCGACGGGCCAAATTTGTGGCTTTACCGTGTAGCAGTGACGGGCCAAATTGTGGCTTTACCGTGTAGCAGCGACGGGCCAAATTTGTGGCTTTACCGTGTAGCAGCGACGGGCCAAATTTTTGCCATGATATAAACCCCCCAAAATAGATGATGCATAAACTGATCACAAATGCGTTGATATATATTATGAAATGGTTTGTGTGAGTGATGATTTTTTCTCATTTTTTCTCGCTTAGAGGGATCTTTAAGAAACGATCCCCGCAGCTTCCACCGCCGGGCTAACACTATCCATGGTCCATTTTCTCCCATTACGACTTATCCCAATCCCACAGAGAAGAGTGACCGGGTGTTCAAGCGTCGAGAATGTGGTCTTAAGCTGCGTGAAGTGAAGAAATGTTGACGAAAACAGAATATAAAAAGGTTGGTCGTCAGTTGATTACTTACGGTGGAAAGCTTATAAGCAACACCTGATCATCTTAATAGCTCAGGTGTGTAATTATATCGTGAGGCAGGTAAGGGAAGGAGAGAGAGAGAGAGAGAGAGAGAGAGAGAGAGAGAGAGAGAGAGAGAGAGAGAGAGAGAGAGAGAGAGAGAGAGAGAGAGAGAGAGAGAGAGAGAGAGAGAGAGAGAGAGAGAGAGAGAGAGAGAGAGAGAGAGAGAGAGAGAGAGAGAGAGAGATCATCCCACCATATCACGAAACCAAAAAAAAAAAAAAAAAAAAATATTCCAATCAAAATCAAACAGGAAAGAAAAAGATTCGGAAAAGATTTATCGAGTCGTTTATTTTTTTTTAGGATTTTCATCACCACCACCACCACCACCTCCTCCTCCTCCTCCTCTTCTTCCTCCTCTTTTTTTATCTCCTCCTCCTCCTCCTTCCAATATCCATGAATTTCTCCTCCTCCTCCTCCTCTTCTTGATCTCCAGTTGTTCTCCTCCTCCTCCTTCTCCTCCTCCTAAAATCTTCAATTATCCTCCTTCTCCTCCTCTTACTAATCTCCAAATCATCTCCTTTTCATAATCTCCAGTTCTTCTTCCCTAGTTGATGTCCTCCTCCTCCTCCTCCTCCTCCTTCTTCTTCTTCTTCTCTAGTTGGTGTTCTCCTCCTCCTCCTCCTCCTTCTTCTCCTTCTTCATATCCGTTCAACTTATTTTCCATAGCCATACTCCAGACTGACAGGGAAGCCATGAGGTCCGATCACTTCCAGAGAATAGCCATAGCCGTAGTGGCCCCGGGGGGTGTAGGTGGGGCCCTGGAGGTAGCTGCTAGCCCTTCCCCCGTAGTACTGAGGGACGGCCTGCACTCCGGCGAACAGGGCAGCCACCAGGGCAAAGAGGAAACCCAGTTGGAATTTCTGTGGATGGGAAGAAGAGAGGGGTGAGGTTAGAGTGGGTTGGGTGAGGGTAGGCGAGGGATTGGTTAGGTTAGGTTAGGTTAGGTTAGGATAGGTATATCAGGTTAGAAAAATTGATACAAGGTTAGATTTGGTTAGGTTGGGTTAGGTAAGGTATATGAGGTTAGAGTGGGTTGGGTGAGGGTAGGCGAGGGATAAGTTAGGTTAGGTTAGGTTAGGTTAGGATAGGTATATCAGGTTAGAAAAATTGATACAAGGTTAGATTTGGTTAGGTTGGGTTAGGTAAGATATGTGAGGTTAGAGTGGGTTGGGTGAGGGTAGGCGAGGGATTGGTTAGGTTAGGTTAGGTTAGGTTAGGTTAGGTATATTAGGTTAGAAAAATTGATACAAGGTTAGAATTGGTTAGGTTAAGTTAGGTATATGAGGTTAGAGTGGGTTGGGTGAGGGTAGGCGAGGGATTGGTTAGGTTAGGTTAGGTTAGGTTAGGTTAGGTATATTAGGTTAGAAAAATTGATACAAGGTTGGAATAGACTAGGTTAAGTTTATTAGGTTAGAAAAAGTTATACAAGGTCAGGTTAGGTAAGGTATATTAGGTTAGGAAAAGTAATACAAGGTTAGATTAGGTTAGGTTAGGTTAGGTTAGGTAAAGTGTATTAGGTTAGTAAAATTGATACAAGGTTAGAATAGGGTAGGTTAGGTTAGGTTAGGTAAGGTGAGGTAAGGTCAGCTTAGGAAAAGATTAGGTCAGGTTAGGCTATAATAGGTTTGGTTAGGGAGGGTTGGGTTAGGTAAGGTCAGCTTAGGGAAAGATTAGGTCAGGTCAGGCTACAATAGGTTAGGTTAGTGAGGGTTGGGTCAGGTTAGAATAGGTTAGAATAGTGAGGGTTGGGTCAGGTTAGAATAGGTTAGGTTAGTGAGGGTTGGGTCAGGCTACAATAGGTTAGGATAGTGAGGGTTGGGTCAGGTTAGAATAGGTTAGGTTAGTGAGGGTTGGGTCAGGTTAGAATAGGTTAGGTTAGGTTACAAAAGAACATAAGAACGTAAGGAGTCTGCAAGAGGTGGTAGGTCTATACAAGGCGGCTCCTGTGAACCAATTCTTGCCTGTGTCTTTGTTGAATCTAAATTGATCTAAGTTAACATTGCTACGTGTCCTACAGAACCCTATTAGCATTCCCCTTATTAAAGCCCTTCACCCATTTATAAACCTCGATCAAGTCTCCGCGCAACCTTCGCCTTCCTAGAGAATGGAGGTTTAAATGCTTAAGTCTATCGTCAAGTTTCTCAACCCGTGAATCAAGATTGAAAAAGATGGGGACGGGGTATCGAAAACAAGAACTTCTGTAAATTGGACAGGGTAGAAGTTAGGTTAATCCCACCGCTACCACCATTTTAAGAACATAAGAACATAAGAACATAGGAGTTTGCAAGAGGCTGACAGGCCTGTACGAGGCAGCTCCTCTGAACCTAAGCTCCCGTGTAGCTCCCGTGTATCTAACCCCACCTAATATCGCTGTCCATGAATTTATCTAATCTATTTTTGAATGTGACAATTGTATTGACACTCACCACATGACTGCTAAGCCTATTCCACTCATCCACCACCCTGTTTGTAAACCAATTTTTGCCCATGTCCCTGTTGAATCTGAATTTATCCAGTTTAAACCCATTACTTTGTGTCCTACCCGGTTCTCTGATCCGACTCAATTACTCTACCGATCTTGGTATCATCTGCAAACTTACTGACATCACTACTAATTCCTGTATCTAATTTATATGAAGAGAATAAAGTCAGCGAGAGAGAGAGAGAGAGAGAGAGAGAGAGAGAGAGAGAGAGAGAGTGTGTACGAGTCGAATTCATACAGAGTGACAATCTACCAGGTATAACCACTCACCATGTTGAAGAGATGGGGTTGGTTTGCACCGTGCGAGGCCAGGTGAGGTCTGTGGGAGTGTGATGCCCCTCCTTCAGAAGACTCCCCTTTTATACGCTTCAAGGAGAGAGAGAGAGAGAGAGAGAGAGAGAGAGAGAGAGAGAGAGAGAGAGAGAGAGAGAGAGAGAGAGAGAGAGAGAGAGAAGGGGGGAGGAGGGGGAGATTTGAACGTGTTATTGGTGTGATGTGTGTGTGTGTGTGTGTGCGTGTGTGCGTGTGTGTGTGTGTGTGGGTGGGTGGGTGTGCTTCTCTTCCTCCCATTCCCCTTCTTCCTCCTCTCCTCCTCCTCCTCCTCCTCCTCCTCCTCCTCCTCTTCCTCCCTCTTCTAATTGCTAAAAAAAATTATATTAAACTTAAAAAAAATATAATTCCAGATCTTTGTTTTAATTTTATCATGTCTAGTTTTTGTTGTTGTTGTTGTTGTTGTTGTTGTTGTTTTGTTGTTGTTGTTGTTGTTTTTGTTGTTGTTTTTGTTGTTGTTGATGTTGTTGTTGTTGTTGTTTGTTAGTTAGTTTGTTTGTTTGTTTGAGTCTTATGCAATGAATGTGACCGCCAGGATTTGAAGGCGTGTGTGTGTGCGTGTGTGTATGTGTGTGTGTGTGTGTGTGTGTGTGTGTGTGTGTGTGTGTGTGTGTGTGTTTCTCTTTCATCATAATTTTTCTTCTTTTTCTTCTTCATTTTCTTTTCTTCTTTTCTTTATTTTCTTCTTTTCTTTATTTTCTTCTTTGTCTTCCTTTTCTTCTTCCTTTTTCTTTCTTCCTTCTTCTTCTTCCCTTAATTTTGTTCCCTTCTTCTTTTTCTTCTTTGTCTTCTTTCCTTTTCTCCTTTTTCTTCTTCCTTTTCTTCCTTGCCTTCTTTCCTTTTCTTCCTTGTTTTCTTCCTTCGTTAAATGTTAAAAGAAGAAAAAAAAAAGAGGTATTTTAAAATCATTCGTTCCTTGAAAACATTGATTTCTAGAAGATTCAAATTTTATCTTTTTTTTATATTTTCTCTTTTTTATTTTTTTCATTTTTTTCATTCTTCTTGTTTGTTTTTCATTGTTGTTATTGTCCTTGTTTTGTTACTACTGCTGTTTTCTCTCTTCTATATTTTGATATCGAGAAGGTTCCATTTTCTCTTTCATTCCTTTTCATTTCTTTATTTTTTTATTGTTATTACGTGAAACTGTCTTGTGGTTACGTCCAGGGAGTTGATTTTAAGTGTTATTTCATCATTGTTTGTTTGGCTAGGTGAGGTGAGGCTAGGTTAGGTTAGGTTAGGTCAGGTCAGGTTATTGGGCAATCTATCTTATCCCTATGCAAAATGAGAAACAACAAGTGGTGCCCTATATATATATTTTTTTTTTTATTTACGTTGCTGTCAATGGCTGTGGTAGGCTTTCTCGGTGGGTCCTGGTGGTCGGCCCCTTTCCGTTGTAGCGCGGGCAGCTGTTTATAGTGGCGCCTTCTCGCTTGCCTCACGCTGCCCCCCCCGAGTTCATCTTTGATCCTCTTTAGAGAGAATCAATTGTATCATATCCTTAATGACCTAACCTGACCCTAACCTAACTTAACCTAACATGACCTTAACCTAACTTAACCTAACATGACCCTAACCTAACTTAACCTAACAAAACCAAACGACTTTACCTAACTTGACCTAGCTTGACCTAACATGACCCTAACCTAACTTAACCTAACAAAACCAAACAACTCCACCAAACTTGACTTAGCTTGACCTAACATGACCCTAACCTAACTTAACCTAACAAAACCAAACAACTTCACCTAACTTGACCTAGCTTGACCTGATGTGACCCAAGTTAAACGTCTTTGGCTCGATCGTGTCAAACTATCACCAGGGTCACGAAACAGTCCACGATAATCCCAAGAGCTTCCACGAGAGACCATTTCCCCTAGTCCCCAGGGAAGAGTGACGGGGTATTCATGGGTGATTTTCCCGCTCAAAGTGTAGAAGTCCTGTAAAACTATCACCAGGGTCACAAAACAGTTCACGACAATCCCAAGAACTTCCACGAGAGACCATTTCCCCTAGTCCCCAGGGAAGAGTGACGGGGTATTCATGGGTGATTTTCCCGCTCAAAGTGTAGAAGTCCTGTAAAACTATCACCAGGGTCACGAAACAGTCCACGGCATTCCTAGCAACTTCCACGAGAGACCATTTCCCCTAGTCCCCAGGGTAGAGTGACGGGGTATTCATGGGTGATTTTCCCGCTCAAAGTGTAGAAGTCCTGTAAAACTATCACCAGGGTCACGAAACAGTCCACGACAATCCCAAGAACTTCCACGAGAGACCATTTCCCCTAGTCCCCAGGGAAGAGTGACCGGGTTTTGATGGGTGATTTTCCCGCTCAAAGTGTAGAAGTCCTGTAAAACTATCACCAGGGTCACAAAACAGTCCACGACAATCCCAAGAACTTCCACGAGAGATCATTTCCCCTAGTCCCCAGGGAAGAGTGACGGGGTATTCATGGGTGATTTTCCCGCTCAAAGTGTAGAAGTCCTGTAAAACTATCACCAGGGTCACGAAACAGTCCACGACATTCCCAAGAACTTCCACGAGAGATCATTTCCCCTAGTCCCCAGGGAAGAGTGACGGGGTATTCATGGGTGATTTTTCCCGCTCAAAGTGTAGAAGTCCTGTAAAACTATCACCAGGGTCACGAAACAGTCCACGGCATGCTATTGGCATTTAAATTTATGTCTGACCGAAAAAAGATCTACCATTCGAAAGCCAAAGGATAAGATGTTGCCATAGACCATATAACTCGATTTCGTATTTTTTGAGAATTATTTTCATATTTTCACGGCAGACTCTTCCTTTGACCGTGTAGCAGCGACGGACCAAATTTGTGGCTTTACCGTGTAGCAGCGACGGGCCAAATTTGTGCCATGATATAAACCCCCCAAAATAGATGATGCATAAACTGATCACAAATGCGTTGATATATATTATGAAATGGTTTGTGTGAGTGATGATTTTTCTCATTTTTTCACGCTTAGAGGGACCTTTAAGAAACATGATCCCCGCAGCTTCCACCGCCGGGTTAGCACTATCCATGGTCCATTTTCTCCCATTACGACTTATCCCAATCCCACAGAGAAGAGTGACCGGGTATTCAAGCGTCGAGAATGTGGTCTTAAGCTGCGTGAAGTGAAGAAATGTTGACGAAAACAGAATATAAAAAAAAACTGGTCGTCAATTGATTACTTACGGTTGAAAGCTACATGTAAGCAACACCTGATCATCTTAATAGCTCAGGTGTGTAATTATATCGTGAGGCAGGTAAGGGAGAGAGAGAGAGAGAGAGAGAGAGAGAGAGAGAGAGAGAGAGAGAGAGAGAGAGAGAGAGAGAGAGAGAGAGAGAGAGAGAGAGAGAGAGAGAGAGAGAGAGAGAGATCATCCCACCATATCACGAAACCAAAAAAAAAAAGAAAAAAAAAAATTCCAACAAAATCAAACAGGAAAGAAAAAGATTCGGAAAAGATTTATCGAGTCGTTTATTTTTTTTTAGGATTTTCATCACCTCCACCACCACCACCTCCTCCTCCTCCTCCTCCTCCTCTTCCTCCTCTTTTTTTATCTCCTCCTCCTCCTCCTTCCAATATCCATGAATTTCTCCTCCTCCTCCTCCTCCTCCTCTTCTTGATCTCCAGTTGTTCTCCTCCTCCTCCTTCTCCTCCTCCTAAAATCTTCAATTATCCTCCTTCTCCTCCTCTTACTAATCTCCAAATCATCTCCTTTTCATAATCTCCAGTTCTTCTTTTCTAGTTGATGTCCTCCTCCTCCTCCTCCTCCTCCTTCTTCTTCTTCTTCTTCTCTAGTTGGTGTTCTCCTCCTCCTCCTCCTTCTTCTTCTTCTTCATATCCGTTCAACTTATTTTCCATAGCCATACTCCAGACTGACAGGGAAGCCATGAGGTCCGATCACTTCCAGAGAATAGCCATAGCCGTAGTGGCCCCGGGGGGTGTAGGTGGGGCCCTGGAGGTAGCTGCTAGCCCTTCCCCCGTAGTACTGAGGGACGGCCTGCACTCCGGCGAACAGGGCAGCCACCAGGGCAAAGAGGAAACCCAGTTGGAATTTCTGTGGATGGGAAGAAGAGAGGGGTGAGGTTAGAGTGGGTTGG
>NW_026111832.1:710000-732500 GCF_024679095.1 Eriocheir sinensis
TAACCCAAGTTGAAGGTCTCTCTCTTGTTGCTTATAAATTACAGGCTCACGGAGTAGAGGGTAAAGTTTTGAACTGGGTCAAGGCGTGGCTTAGCAATAGAAAGATCTGACTGGGGATGTGTTACGAGTGGGGTCCCACAAGGTTCGGTATTAGGTCCACTTTTGTTTATTATTTACATCAATGACTTAGATACAGGAATTTGTTGTGATGTTAGTAAGTTTGCAGATGATACCAAGATCGGTAGAGTAATTGAGTCGGATCAGGACGCTAGTATTCTCCAAGGTGAACTCAACAGATTGTATGATTGGGCGGATAAATGGCAGATGGAGTTCAATGTAGGGAAGTGCAGTATTCTGAGTGTAGGTAGGAACAACCCCTCTCATAACTATTGCTTAAATGACACTCTCATAAGTAGGTCTGGGTGCGAGAGGGATTTAGGGGTCTTAGTGAGCTCTGATCTCCGTCCAAGGGCACAATGCATTCAAGCTAGAAATCGAGCAAATAGGGTACTGGGATTTATTTCAAGGAGCGTAAGCAACAGAAGCCCCGAAGTCTTCCTCAAACTATATTTAGCATTAGTTAGACCTCATCTTGACTATGCGGTTCAGTTCTGGTCACCTTACTATAGAATGGATATCAAAATGTTAGAATCGGTGCAGAGGAGGATGACTGAGATAATTCAGGGGCTGAGAAACTTGCCATACGAGGAAAGACTCAAACAGTTAAACTTGCATTCTCTTGAAAGGTGAAGGGTGCGTGGAGACATGATCGAGGTTTATAAATGGATGAAGGGCTTTAATAAGGGAAACATTCATAAGGTTTTGTTGGTAAGAGAACCGGGTAGGACACGAAGTAACGGGTTTAAACTGGATAAATTCAGATTCAACAGGGACATAGGCAAAAATTGGTTTACTAACAGGGTGGTGGATGAGTGGAATAGGCTTAGTAGTCACGTGGTGAGTGCCAATACAATTTTCATATTCAAAAATAGACTAGATAAATTCATGGACAGCGATATTAGGTGGGGTTAGGTTCACGGGAGCTTAGGGTTAAAGGAGCTGCCTTGTACAGGCCTGTAGACTCCTATATTCTTATGTTCTTATGTTCTCTCTCTCTCTCTCTCTCTCTCTCTCTCTCTCTCTCTCTCTCTCTCTCTCTCTCTCTCTCTCTCTCTCTCTCTCTCGCGTCTTTTCACAGATGTGTTTGTTTGTGAATAAAAGTTTCAATCAATCTCTCTCTCTCTCTCTCTCTCTCTCTCTCTCTCTCTCTCTCTCTCTCTCTCTCTCTCTCTCTCTCTCTCTCTCGCATCTTTTTCACAGATGTATTGTTTGTGAATAAAAGATTCAATCAATCTCTCTCTCTCTCTCTCTCTCTCTCTCTCTCTCTCTCTCTCTCTCTCTCTCTCTCTCTCTCTCTCTCTCTCTCTCTCTCACACACACACACACACACACACACACACACACACACGACGCTAGAAAATTAAAGTTATCGTTGAAACTGTTAAAGAGTGGTGGTTTTCTCTCTCTCTCTTTTGCAAGAATTATCGGTCTAGGAAAATGCAATGCGCTGAGTACGATAACTTGGCACACTGTCCGGGATAACGATGCTAGATTTTCGTACTCAGCCGCCTGCTTGCCAATTTCCGACCCCAAAACTGCTTTCATCACCCAAATAACTGCCTTCATATATAGTCATCGTTAAAATGGTTAATTATTGGTGTTTTTTGGGCAATGACAATGGAGCTGAGTACGATAATATGGCAACGGTGTCTGGGAGCCGTTGCAAAGGCATAGAGGGAGGGATGAGGTTACCCGCTTTCATACATATTTTCCCTTTTTCCTCCATTTCCTCCACCTGACACCTGTCCCTACCTCCACCCAGGCAATCTACGTGCTCTCCCAGGTAAGCAGACACACAGGGGGCTGGTGATTGGGGTGAAATGAAGGACATATTTGGGTAAAACTGGGTCTGCCTGGAGGTACGGGCTGGCTGACAGGTGGTGGCCAGGGCGGGGCGGGATTCTGGGTATGTTTTCCAGTAAGTATGTGTGTGTGTGTGTGTGTGTGTGTGTTAACCGAGTTGTATTTACCTAGTTGTGATTTTACAGGGCCTGGGCTTACGTTCGTGTGGTCCCGTCTCCGTATCTATAATTATCCAACTTTTCCCTGAATCTTTGGACAGTCTTCGCCGATACCATTTCTTGACTTAATCTGTTCCAAACCTCAATATTTCTTTGTGGAAAGCCATATTTCTTTGTCTCTTGAGCTTCTTCCCTTCCTCGACTGTGTGTGTGTGTGTGTGTGTGTACGGGAAGAGTGGGGGTTGGCGCACTCTACCAGCGGGGGTGTTGCCGTGAAAGCGCGCCCATCAGCATCCCCTTCCCAGAAACACTCAGGCCTGGCGATTTACCTTGAATTTACCTTGAAGCGCTTCTGCCTCGAGAGAGCGTTACGCCCCTCGATGTACGTTAAGTGTATTCCAGCTGGAGTCTAACTATCCCCATAAAACGCCCATGAAGACGTATTCCAGCTGGGACGGGATGGAGTTAGAAGTCGCTGGTCATGCTGCGGAATATCCCGGGACGCCGCGTTGATCCGGGATTGATGCCGAAAATTTGTCCAGTTCCCTCTTGAATGCCTCTGTTTCCACCCCTGTAATGTTTCTCGATTGACACGATTGACTCCTTCAAAAACAAGCTCGACCGTCACTTCCTTCAACTTAATATCAACTGGAGTAGAAATGCAACGTTTAGGGGCCTTCTGATTAATGTAAAATCACTTAGGTTTAAGGACAGACCACCTAGTCTGGACCATGGGGTCTGTGTGGTCTGATTTTCTATGTAAACCTATGTAAATCTTTGGGGAGGTGGTTGAAGAGTCCAGCCCACTGTTTTGAGATGCTGTCATATTTGAGTGTCTTTAGTTTACCTTGGCATTGAGATGGGAGGTGGTACTGGACACATTTTCATGGTTACAGTGTCCAAGGGTGGAGTAATTACACTTGAAAAATCAATTGCACTGGGCGGTATTAGCTATATAGACCACTCAACTCCAAGCTGTCCTTTCCATATAGTTCAAGTCTTAGACCAGAGTGCGTCAGAGGCTGTCTTAGGGATACACAGCCATGGTGCCGCTGAGAGGATAACAGGTGGAGTGGTGGACCATGCTCTCCGTAAGTTCATAGAAAACGGGAACTCAACACACAGAAACTAATCTAAATAGGAGTGGGGAGACATGTAGTGACGACTTGCCTGATGGACGAGCCTCCCATAACCCACTTAGCCAGCGGGGCACCTCTTTGGCTGACTGGTAAAGGAGCGACTCTCCCTTTGCGCTGGTCACAGGTTCGATCCCCAGCGCCGGCAAATCTTTCCTTGTCTGGATGAATTTCTTAAGTGTTTCGTTTCACGCTGTGGTCGTGTGGGAGTGGAGAAAAGAGTAAAAATCCTGGCATTTCACTGGTGGCATAGCGATGGGCATCCTCTCCTGTTGTTCTGTTGTCACCCCGAGAGGATAACAGATGGAGTGGTGGCCCATGCTCTCCGTAAGTTCATAGAAAACGGGAACTCAACACACAGAAATTAATCTAAATAGGAATGGGGAGACGTGTAGTGACGACTTGCCTGATGGACGAACCTCCCATGACCCACTTAGCCAGCGGGGCACCTCTTTGGCTGACTGGTAAAGGAGCGGCTCTCCCGTTGCGCTGGTCACAGGTTCGATCCCTGGCACCTTTTTTTTTTTTTTTTTTTTTTTTTATTTATTTATTTATTTTTTTTAAGCAAAGGAGACAGTTCAAGGGCACAAAAAAAAGTAAACATTGATAAAAAAAAAAAGCCCGCTACTCGCTGCTCCTAAAAGAATCCAAAGCCTGCAAATCTTTCCTTGTCTGGATGAATTTCTTAAGTGTTTCGTTACAAGCGATGGTCGTGTGGGAGTGTCATGTCAAATAGTAGAGTCGGGAAATCGGGCAGGAGTAGAGTGTGTGCAGTCGTTGGCGTGGAGCAGTGGCAGCACCAAGGCCCTGTATCCTGGAGGCAGCCTCAGACGCACTCTAGTACATGACTTGAGTTCCGTGGAAAGTACTTCAGGAACTTTGAATTACAGTTTTAATTATAACTACATTTGGAATTAGCAACCACATTCGAATTACAATTACTTCAAAACAAATTCAATTACAATTAGTTAAAAATACAAATACAGGTAACTCTCGATTTACGCGAGTTGGTTTACGCGTTTTTTAAATAACGCAGCGTCCAAAATCCAAATAAACGTTTAATTTACGCGTTTTCTTCCACTTATAAGCGATATTTTCTCTCTCTCTCTCTCTCTCTCTCTCTCTCTCTCTCTCTCTCTCTCTCTCCTGAATACACACCAACCTTCTGCTTGATTTACATTGTTTTTGATTTACACAGCGTCTTCAAGGACACAATACTATGCTTATATAAAGTCTGGCCTCTCACAATACATACAACAACATATGTACCTGATAGGCTATTAATAAATGTTTCAAATGTTTCTTAATCGAGAGTTACCTGTACAAGAGATTGGGTTTTGAGGGTGAACGCTAATTTTGGGCACAGACAATTAAGAGTGTATGGAGGCGAGGCTTTGAGCTGATGGAGTTGTTAAATTTATTTCCAGAAGTGTAAGAAATGTATATCCTCGTTCTTCCTCTTCCTCCTCCTCCTCCTCTTCCTCTTCCTCTTCTTCTTCTCCTTTTCCTCCCCTTCTATTCCTCCTCCTCCTCCTCCTCTTCTTCTTTTTTCTCCTCTTCCTCCCCTTCTCCTGTTCCTCCACCTCCACCTCCTCTTTCTCCTCTTCCTCCCCTTCTCCTCTTCCTCTTCTTCTTTCTCCTCTTCTTCCCCTTCTCCTCTTCCTCCTCCTCCACCTCCTCTTTCTCCTCATCTTCCCCTTCTCCTCTTCCTCCTCCTCCTCTTCTTTCTCCTCCTCCTCCTCCTCCTCCTCCTCCTCTTCCTCCTCCTCCTCCTCATCTCAATTTTTCCTATTCTCAGCTAAACTCCTCTAAGGTCAAAAGGTCAAAGAACATGTACCTATGACCTTTTTAGTGACCTTTTCCTGGGTCTTGCGTTCCCTCCGACCTTATTTGGGAGAGCGATCACTTCCTGGCTCTTGCGTTAGTCTTATAAGGTCATTTTTTTTTTGGTTTTGTTTTTTGTGTAAGTTTCTCTCTCTCTCTCTCTCTCTCTCTCTCTCTCTCTCTCTCTCTCTCTCTCTCTCTCTCTCTCTCTCTCTCTCTCTCTCTCTCTCTCTTCTTGTTCTTTCTTTCTTTCTTCCTTCTAAGATATCATGTGTGTGTGTGTGTGTGTGCGTCTGTGTGTGTGTGTGTTTTGATACGTACATGATTACCAGTAGTGTATGTATCTGTGTGTGTGTGTGTGTGTGTTTTGATACGTACATGATTGCAAGTAGTGTATGTATCTATAAGTGTGTGTGTGTGTGTGTTTTTTGATATATATATACGTACACGATTCCCAGCAGTGTACATATCTGTGTGTGCGTGTACGATATCATGGGCGCGTGAGACATACATACATGCGTCAAATAAACACATATACTAATATAAAATCCCTTCCACAGGTGTCAAAATTCACCTGTGCTTCCGTGCTTCACCCAGGACCCAGCGGATTAGCACCTGAAGACTTGAAGGAAAGGATATCAGGAAGGATTTACAGAGAGGAGGAGGAGGAAGGAGAGGAAAGGAGAGAAGGAAGGAGGGTTAGGAGAGAGAAGGAGGTTTAGGAGAGGAAAGGAGAGAAGGAAGGAGGGTTAGGAGAGGAAAGGAGAGAAGGAAGGAGGGTTAGGAGAGAGAAGGAGGGTTAGGAGAGAGAAGGAGGGTTAGGAGAGAAAGAAGGAGGGTTAGAAGAGGAAAGGAGGGTTAGGAGAGAGAAGGAAGGAGGGTTAGGAGAAAAGGAAGGAGGGAAGGAAGAGATAGACTGTCCATTGTAGGAAGTGAAGGAAGGAAGGAAAGAAGAATTATGCAAGGAAGGAAAGAAGGAAGGAATTGTAGTTTGTCCTGTCCAAATCCCTGATGCAAGAGTTAACCAGCATCTTCACTCTTTCATCCCTGTGCTGTCCAAATCCCTGATGCAAGAGTTAACCAGCATCTTCACTCTTTCATCCCTGTGCTGTCCAACTCCCTGATGCAAGAGTTAACCAGCATCTTCACTCTTTCATCCCTGTGCTGTCCAAATCCCTGATGCAAGAGTTAACCAGCATCTTCACTCTTTCATCCCTGTGCTGTCCAAATCCCTTATGCAAGAGTTAACCAGCATCTTCACTCTTTCATCCCTGTGCTGTCCAAATCCCTGATGCAAGAGTTAACCAGCATCTTCACTCTTTCATCCCTGTGCTGTCCAACTCCCTGATGCAAGAGTTAACCAGCATCTTCACTCTTTCATCCCTGTGCTGTCCAAATCCCTGATGCAAGAGTTAACCAGCATCTTCACTCTTTCATCCCTGTGCTGTCCAAATCCCTGATGCAAGAGTTAACCAGCATCTTCACTCTTTCATCCCTGTGCTGTCCAAATCCCTGATGCAAGAGTTAACCAGCATCTTCACTCTTTCATCCCTGTGCTGTCCAAATCCCTGATGCAAGAGTTAACCAGCATCTTCACTCTTTCATCCCTGTGCTGTTCAAATCCCTAATGCAAGAGTTAACCAGCATTGTCACTCATCCCTGTGCTGTTCAAATCCCTTATGCAAGAGTTAACCAGCATTGTCACTCATCCCTGTGCTGTTCAAATCCCTTATGCAAGAGTTAACCAGCATCTTCACTCTTTCATCCATGTGCTGTCCAAATCCCTTATGCAAGAGTTAACCAGCATCTTCACTCTTTCATCCCTGTGCTGTTCAAATCCCTGATGCAAGAGTTAACCAGCATCTTCACTCTTTCATCCCTGGATCAAATATTACCCTCCTCCTCCTCTTCTTCAGCTCACCAAGGAGGAGAGAAGAAGAGAAAGAGGAACGGTTTTAGAAGGAAGAAAGGAAGACTAGCTGATCAGATGTCACCCTCCTCCTCCTCCTCCTCCTCTTCTTCATCTCACCAAGGAGGAGAGAAGAGAGGAGAAGAGAAATGGTTTTAGAAGGAAGGAAGATAAGCTGATCAGATGTCACCCTCCTCCTCCTCCTCCTCTTCTTCAGCACCAGGAGGAGAGAAGAGGTATGATATCGTATTAACACAACTCTCAGACTGTTGATCATCTTGTATTGTCACTCCCAGATCTCTCTCTTCTTGAACTTTCTTTAACCGTGTAGCAGCGACGGGCCAAATTTGTGGCTTCACCATGTAGCAGCGATGGGCCAAATTTGTGGCTTTACCGTGTAGCAGCAACGGGCCAAATTTGTGGCTTTACCGTGTAGCAGCGATGGGCCAAATTTCTGGCTTCACCGTGTAGCAGCGATGGGCCAAGTTTCTGGCTTCACCGTGTAGCAGCGATGGGCCAGATTTGTGGCTTCACCGTGTAGCAGCGATGGGCCAGATTTGTTGCTCCACCCTCTGCGTCATCAAGTTTTCCATCATCAATCTTACCAGTTCATCGTCACTCCTATATCTTGTGTTTCCCTGTGTTTTCCATCGTCAATCTTAACAATCTTTCCCCCCCATGCCATATCTCCGCTTTCAAACATCTAATTCACCTCCTTGCAGTTAAAATCACCAACTCATAGAACTCTTACATTTGTCTTGCGTAGTCTACTTAAACTCTGAATGGTATCATGGTGTGCGTTTCGATATATACGTACATGTTTACCAGTAGTGTGTGTGCGTGTTTTGATATATACGTACATGTTTACCAGTAGTGTGTGTGCGTGTTTTGATATATACGTACATGTTTACCAGTAGTGTGTGTATCTATGTGTGTGTGTTTTGATATATATGTACATGTTTACCAGTAGTGTGTGTGTGTGTGTGTGTGTGTTTTGATATATATGTACATGTTTACCAGTAGTGTGTGTGTGTGTTTTGATATATATGTACATGTTTACCAGTAGTGTGTGTATCTGTGTGTGTGTGTTTTGATATATATGTACGTTTACCAGTAGTGTGTGTATCTGTGTGTGTGCGTTTTGATATATATGTACATGTTTACCAGTAGTGTGTGTATCTGTGTGTGTGTGTTTTGATATATATGTACATGTTTACCAGTAGTGTGTGTATCTATGTGTGTGTGTTTTGATATATATGTACATGTTTACCAGTAGTGTGTGTATCTGTGTGTGTGTGTTTTGATATATATGTACATGTTTACCAGTAGTGTGTGTATCTATGTGTGTGTGTTTTGATATATATGTACATGTTTACCAGTAGTGTGTGTATCTATGTGTGTGTGTTTTGATATATACGTACATGTTTACCAGTAGTGTGTGTGTGTGTTTTGATATATATGTACATGTTTACCAGTAGTGTGTGTATCTGTGTGTGTGTGTTTTGATATATACGTACATGTTTACCAGTAGTGTGTGTGTGTGTTTTGATATATACATACATGTTTACCAGTAGTGTGTGTGCGTGTTTTGATATATACATACATGTTTACCAGTAGTGTGTGTATCTATGTGTGTGTGTGTTTTGATATATACATACATGATTACCAGTAGTGTGTGTATCTATGTGTGTGTGTTTTGATATATACGTACATGTTTACCAGTAGTGTGTGTATCTATGTGTGTGTGTTTTGATATATATGTACATGTTTACCAGTAGTGTGTGTATCTATGTGTGTGTGTTTTGATATATATACATACATGATTACCAGTAGTGCGTGTGTGTGTGTGTGTGTGTGTGTGTGTTTTGATATATACGTACATGTTTACCAGTAGTGTGTGTGTGTGTGTTTTGATATATACATACATGATTACCAGTAGTGTGTGTGTGTGTGTGTGTGTGTGTGTGTGTTGATATATACATACATGTTTACCAGTAGTGTGTGTGTGTGTGTGTGCATTTTGATATATACATACATGATTACCAGTAGTGTGTGTGTGTGTGTGTGTGTGTGCGTTTTGATATATACATACATGATTACCAGTAGTGTGTGTGTGTTTTGATATATACATACATGTTTACCAGTAGTGTGTGTGTGTGTGTGTGTGTGTGTGTGTGTGTGTTACAATAGGGCAAATAACACAAATCCTTCCACTGTGATTTTATTTTCGCCATAGATATATACTCATTTATTTTATTCATTTTTGGGTCTATATATTACAAAGATGTGCAGTACCGGACACAGGCTTAGTAAAGAAATATATATGTTTGTATTGCCACAGCCTCTAGAACGAGACTAATATAATAATAATAATAATAATAATATGAATATTTACACACTATTATGAACAGCTGGGTATTGCTGTCTCTAACTGTCTGTCTGTCGTAACTGTTCCTTTTATCATATTTTGTCCTGTTTCTGTTCCTCTTGTCTGTCTTAAATGTTCCTCTTGTAATGTTTTGTCTGTCTTAACTGTTCCTTTTATCATATTTTGTCCTGTTTCTGTTCCTCTTGTAATATTTTGTCTGTTGTTTCTGTTCCTTTTATCATATTTTGTCCTGTTTCTGTTCCTCTTGTAATCTTTTGTCCCCTTTCCTTTTCCTTCCTCTCCCTTCCCTTCCCTTCATTTCCTTTCCCTTTCCTTCTCTCCATCTCCCTTTCCTTCTCTCCATCTCCCTTTCCTTCCCTCCATCTCCCTTTCCTTTCCTTCCCTCTCCCTTCCCTTCCCTTCATTTCCTTTCCCTTTCCTTCTCTCCATCTCCCTATCCTTCATCTCCCTTCCTACTGTCCTCCCTTTCCTCCTCCTCTCCCCCTCTTTATCTCCCTTCCTACCCCTTTCCTCCTCCCTTCCCCCTCTTTATCTCCCTTCCTACCGTCCTCCCTTTCCTCCTTCTCTCCCCCTCTCTACCTCCCTTCCTTCCCTCTCTCTCCCTCCCTTCCTACCCTCTCCCTTTCCCTCCTTCTCCTTAGACAGACAGACAGGTGGAGCAAATCAGCTGTTCATCTCCTGTACACTTGTGAGAGGCGGAGGAAGAGGAGGAGGAAGAGGAGGACTCACACACATTGTCATCAATCACTAACTTTTCCTTCAAAATTTTCCTTTGTCTTCTCTTTCTTCATTCTTTCATTTAGTCTTCCTCCTTCCTCTCTGGTCTTCCTCCTCCTCCTTCCTCTTCCTTATCTTCCTCCTCCTCCTCCTCCTCCTCTCTCTTCTTCTTAATATTTATCACAAGTTTGAGTCATTGCACTTTTTCGCTATCACAAACAGCGTCCATATATATGATTTTTCTCTCCTTCCTTTCTTCCTTTCCTTTCCTTTCCTTTCTTTCTTTCCATCATTTCAAGTTTTCATGTTTTTTCCCTTCCTTCCTTTCCTTCCTTTCTTCCTTTGCTTCAAGTTTTCATCTTTTTTTCCTTCCTTCCTTCTTTCGATGTTAATTTTTCCTTCCTTCCTTTCAAATTTTAATCTTTTTCCTTCCTTCATTTCAAATTTTCATCTTTTTCCTTCATTCATTTCAAATTTTCATGTTTTTTTTCATCTTTTTTCCCCTCCTTCCTTCCTTCTTTTCAATTTTTTTTTTCTTT
The DNA here is from genome assembly GCF_024679095.1 of Eriocheir sinensis. Lineage (NCBI taxonomy): Eukaryota > Metazoa > Arthropoda > Malacostraca > Decapoda > Varunidae > Eriocheir > Eriocheir sinensis. The sequence goes on from NW_026111832.1 coordinate 720,596, forward strand.
TTTTCTCCTGTCTTTTCCAAACAAACACACACACACACACACACAAGCCATTCCACTTTTCCATTTCTTCCTCTTCCGTTCTCCACTATCCCTTCCGTTCACTCCACCGTTTCCGTCACATCTCTTCCTCAATTTCTTCTCCTCCAACAAAAGAGAAAACGTCACAGAATTCTTATCACACAAACTTGTTCTTCAAAATGGCGTAAATCTATCAATAATGTTTTCCTAATTAACATAACTCTATTAGTATGGTTTCGCTAATCAACGTAAAACCTGTTATTATTGTCAACCTTCAACGCTCATGATAATAGTAATCAGCGCTCATCATAATAGCAATCAGCGCTCATTATAATAATCAGCGCTCATTATAATAGTCAGCGCTCATGATAATAGTAATCAGCGCTCATCATAATCATCAGCGCTCATCATAATACTCAGCGCTCATCATAATACTCAGCGCTCATCATAATACTCAGCGCTCATCATAATAATCAGTGCTCATCATAATAGTCAGCGCTCGTCATAATACTCAGCGCTCATCATAATAGTCAGCGCTCGTCATAATAATCAGCGCTCATCATAATAGTCAGCGCTCGTCATAATAATCAGCGCTCATCATAATAATCAGCGCTCATCAAAATAGTAAGCGCTCATCATAATACTCAGCGCTCATCATAATAGTAATCAATGCTCACCATAATAGTAATCATTAAATCTATTCATTAGGAAAAACACAATATTTTCTCCCCCATAAACACATTAACCCCTTCACTCCGGCGTCACCTTATGGAAAGAGTTAGTCCTCTTCTAAACCTCTTAATCCTCTTCCAAACCTCTTGACACAGTATGGAAAGAGTTAGTCCTCTTCTAAACCTCTTAATCCTCTTCCAAACCTCTTGACACAGTATGGAAAGGGTTAGTCCTCTTCTAAACCTCTTAATCCTCTTCCAAACCTCTTGACACCATATGGAAAGGGTTAGTCCTCTTCCAAACCTCTTAATCCTCTTCCAAATCTCTTAAGAGGAAATGGAAGAGGATTAAGAGGAATTCAGAGGTGGATCAATCCTCTTCCATTTCCTCTTGACACTTTCCATACTGTGACGCTGACGTACAGGGCTAAACACAAAGGTCGGTCAACATTTCCTCACCTAACTAAAGACATTCTCCAGAAAAGCCTAACAAAGAAAACACAACAGCAATGAATTCGGTCGTTTTGCTCGTCCATCCTCGGAACCTCCCATTTGCACTTTGGAAGCAAGAGAGGGAGAGAGAGGAGATTTAAGCCGCGTCCAGACCAGGCTTCACCAGGCGACTCGTGCACCCAGACTCAGAAAACCAAGAGAAAACGGAAGTGCACGATGCGGCTGCTGAGAACTCTGGTGAGAGGCTTTTTTTGGGGGCATGAGGCGAGGCTCAGTCGTGAACAGGCCAACATTGGATGCACACTGCTTGGTATCATGGCTGAGAACATTGATGATAACATGGAGTGGACACAGGGTAACACTCTTTTACTTATTGATATTCTGAAGCAGCGCCTTGCATCTGGCGGGTGAAGAACAAACATTATAACAACAAACATTATGACTCGCCAGGCAGGGTGAGGCCGAGTGTAGACGCAGCTTTAGACATATTTCCATCTCGCTCTCTCTCTCTCTCTTTGTATTATAAGACATTTTGCTGCCCAAGATCACCTAACTTGACAAGGCTTTAATAGGAGTTGTGGGCATTTCCAGTAGTAGTTTTATGACCCTTCCTCTGTACTGTGAACCTAAAGAAACACATATTTGACAAGGCTTTCCTAGGAGTCATGGGCATTTCCAGTAGTAGTTTTATGACCCTGGTTGTAGTGTGACCCTTCCTCTGTACTGTGAACCTAAAGAAACACCTATTTGACAAGGCTTTCCTAGGAGTTGTGGGCATGTCCAGGAGTAGTTTTATGACCCTGGTGGTAGTGTGACCCTTCCTCTGTACCGTGAACCTAAAGAAACACCTGTTTGACAAGGCTTTCCTAGGAGTCGTGGGCATATCCAGGGGTAGTTTTATGACCCTGGTGGTAGTGTGACCCTTCCTCTGTACCGTGAACCTAAAGAAACACCTATTTGACAAGGCTTTCCTAGGAGTTGTGGGCATTTCCAGGAGTAGTTTTATGACCCTGGTGGTAGTGTGACCCTTCCTCTGTACCATGAACCTAAAGAAACACCTATTTGACAAGGCTTTCCTAGGAGTTGTGGGCATATCCAGGGGTAGTCTTATGACCCTGGTGATAGATTGACCCTTCCTCTGTACTGTGAACCTAAAGAAACACCTATTTGACAAGGCTTTCCTAGGAGTTGTGGGCATATCCAGGGGTAGTCTTATGACCCTGGTGATAGATTGACCCTTCCTCTGTACCGTGAACTTGAAGAAACACACATTAGAACCTGACTGACCCCCCCTTTGACCTTTAGAAACAGCTGATTTGAGGAGCGAAAGTATCTTACAAAACCAACCTCCGTCTCTAAGTATAAGAAATTAACTGAACTGGATATTGTAATCACTCTTCCATTCACTTAATATTGCATCATCATTATTATTATTATTATTATTACTATTATTATTATTATTATTAGTGCTAAGATGAAGAAAGATATTGAAAACTGTATAATATTTACGGTGATATTTTTCCTTCACTGCAAGACACACATTCACAAATAATAATAATAATAATAATAATAATAATAATAATAATAATAATAATAATAATTTAACATATATGATTGACGACGATGTGTGTGTGTGTGTGTGTGTGTGTGTGTGTGTGTGCAAACTTCATTTCATTTTCTTTTCTTTTTTTTTCTTGTTTTTCGTCTGAACAAAAAATTTACGCAAAACAAAAAAAAAAATTAAGTCTTGTCAAGGGAACATAGATAAGTTTGTGTGTGTGTGTGTGTGTGTGTGTGCGTTTCGATATATACATGACTGCCAGTAGCTTGTCTATGTGCGTATATGTATATGTGTGTGCGTAATATATCATGTGTGTGTGTCTGTGTGTGTGCGTGTTTTATGTACGTTTTGGTGGATAAGCAACTTGGTCTACATGTGTGCGCTCATCCATATCACTGTACATGTGTGTGTGTGCGTGTGTGCGCGTATGTGTACTATAAATATCACAGTTAAATATCCTTAAAAATGTTCCCTTAACAAGACAAAAATAATAATAATAATAATAATAATAATAATAATAATAATAATAATAATAGGCTACCAGCACCATCACCACCTGTGTGTGTGTGTTAGTAAGCTGGTCTCACACACACACACACACACACACACACACACACACACACACACACACAGGCGAGGGTGATGACAGAGGTGATGATGGTGTTGATCAGACTATCGTAAATTGGTCGGATAATTGCAAGGGACTTTTGACGGTTAATTCTCGGTCTGATTAAATACCCCATTATAAATATTCTTGATGTAATAACAATTCTGTCAAAGTCTCATTTATATTGGGATTCACTGGGGAGGAAGAGGAGGGAAGAAGAGGAAGGGGAATGGATGCTGGAGGAGAGGAGGAGGAAGGAAATATGGAGGAGGAGGAGGAGGAAGAGGAGGGATCTGAAAGAGGGATTTTAGGAGCAATTAGAAAAAGAGGAGGAGGAAGAGGAGGAGGAGGAGATTTTGGGGAGTGATTACAGAGAGGAGGAGGAGGAGGAGGAAGGGGAATAGATCGGGAAATATCCACAATCCTCTATCAAATGATCTAATCCCAATCCTCAGAAGGGGAATCGGGAATCGGGGACTTGACAAAGAGTATCCCAAGAAATCCCATGTAAAGGAATCCAAACCCTTTTATCCATATGTGACCCTATTGAGAAGGTGTTGGATTCTCTATAGATGATGGTGATGGGATTAGGACATATTTTTAGGCCTATTAGGTAAGACAGTCCTCTGTGTGTGTGTGTGTGTGTGTGTGTGTGTGTGTGTGTGTGTGTGTGTGTGTGTGTGTGTACGGGGCCTCATGAGTTAGTGTTTTTCTCTTCCTTCCTCTTCTTCTTCCTCCTCCTCTTCTTCCTCTTCCTCTTCTTCAGCACCCATTCCTCTCTTCTTCTTCTTCTTCCTCTTTCTTAAATTTATCTCTCTGTTCCTTATTTCTTCTTTGTTGTGATCCTCCTCCTCCTCCTCTTTCTTCAATATCTTCCTCCTCTTCCTCTTCAACCAATTCTTCTTCCTCTTTCTCTTCCTCTTCAACTGACTCCTCTTCCTCTTCTTCTCTCTTGCTTTCTCTCTGTTGATTGTCTTATCATTTCTTTATCTTCTTTATCTTGTTTGTTTGTCTTCTCTTGTTTACTTCAGTCCCAGGCTCTTGGTGATCTGTAAACAAGAAGATAGATTTAATACACACACACACACACACACACACACACACACACACACACACACACACACACTACCAACAGGCCTATTCAATCCTACATCTCTTTTTCCTTTCAGTCAGTCAACCCAGGCCTCCTTCCGACCCTCGGCACCTCTCGGCAGAATCTACCGACACCCCAGTGGGCAGGGTCACCTTCTGGGCAGCGTGCCATGTGCCCGTATGGCCGCTGGGGGCTTCGTGGTGCAGTGGTTAGCACACTCGGCTCACAACCAAGAGAGCCCGGGTTCGATTCTCGGGTGGAGTGGAAAAATTTGGGAGGGTTTTCCGATACCCTACGCCCCTGTCCACCCAGCAGTGAATGGGTACCAGGTATTAATCGGGGGTTGTGTCCCGTCTCCTGGGGTCTGTTCCCTTCTCCTATAATTCCTTCCCCTTCTGTCCCTCTCCGGCATATGACCACAGATGTTGCACCCACTAAACAAAACTTTCCTTCTCCTATAATTCCTTCCTTCTGTCTCTCTCGCATATGACCACAGATGTTGCCGACTAAACAAAACTTTCCTTCTCCTATAATTCCTTCCCTTCTGTCTCTCTCCGCATATGACCTCAGATGTTGTGCCGACTAAACAAAACTTTCCTTCTCCTATTATTCCTTCCCCTTCTGTCCCTCTCCGGCATATGACCACAGATGTTGCACCCACTAAACAAAACTTTCCCTTCTCCTATAATTCCTTCCCCTTCTGTCTCTCTCCGGCATATGACCACAGATGTTGCGCCGACTAAACAAAACTTTCCCTTCTCCTATAATTCCTTCCCCTTCTGTCTCTCTCTGGCATATGACCACAGATGTTGCACCGACTAAACAAAACTTTCCCTTCTCCTAAAATTCCTTCCCCTTCTGTCTCTCTCCGGCATATGACCACATGTTGCGCCGACTAAACAAAACATTCCCTTCTCCTATAATTCCTTCCCCTTCTGTCTCTCTCCGGCATATGACCACAGATGTTGCGCCCACTAAACAAAACTTTCCAACTTTTCCTCCTTCCTCTTCCTCTCTCTTAGCCCAGGAGACCTTCATAACTCTGTTCCATTTATATCTTTTCTTGGGTCTTAATTTCCTATCTTTTACCACACAAGAAAACAAGAATTAACCAAGAACCAAACATCAGTAAACTCACATAACCTCAATGCTAAACATCCCCACATGTGAATTTTGAACCTGATGATGAATGAGACAGGTGTGCGACAGGTGTGGGGTCAGGTGTGCAATGCTTATTACACATGGTCGCCCTGGTACTGGTCGTAATTGGTCGTTAAGGTTTTAATTGGTTTGGGATTGTTAATTTTAGGATGATTACACACACACACACACACATACTTATAATTATATATACACACACACACACACACTTCCTCCTCCTCCTCCTCCTCCTTTCTTTACATACTCTCATTCTTCCTTCCTTCCTCTTCCTTCCTCCTCCTCCTCCTCCTTTCTTCCTCTCTTCCTCTTCCTTCCCTCTCACTTCCTCCTCCTCCTCTTCCTTACCCTTCCTTCCTATCGTCCTCCTCCTCTCCCTCATTCTTCCTTCCTTCTCCTCCTAACTCCCTCTTCCTCCTCCTTCTTCACATCCTCACACACACACACACACACACACATACATTTCCTCTCTCTCAGATCAATTTCCACCCATTTCCAGTCAATCTCCACCCATTCCTAGTCAATTTACCCCCATTTCCAGTCAATCCCCCCCCCCGTAACCACCCATTTCCAGTCAATCCCCACCCCATAACCACCCAATTCCAGTCAATCTCCACCTGTAACCACCTATCCACCTTTCACCCACCTGCTCATAGACAGTCCAGGCCATTGCAGCCATCAGGGTCCGGCGCAGCATCCTCGGCACCAGGCCCTTGAAGTACCCTTGTGGGCCGTACTTCTGGTGGACATAACACATCGCCTGGTGGAAGGAGGTGAACTTGTGAGGGTACAACTGCATCTTGGTCTTAACGACGTCGAATGGCTGGGTCACGGCAGAGGCGAGGAGCCCAGCGACAACCCCACAGGTGAAGTGCAGGGCAGGTGACAGGTTGCCCTCCATGTAACCTGCGGAAGAAGGGAGAGAGAGAGGGGGTTAGGTTAGGTAGAATGAGGCAGGGAGGATAAGTAAGGGAGAGTATTGAAAGATGAGAGAGAGAGAGTTATGGGATGTGGAAGGGAGAGAGAGAGAGAGTAGTCTGAAAGATAATATATATAGAGAAAAGTGAGTTAGTTGAGAGAGAGAGAGAGAGAGAGAGAGAGAGAGAGAGAGAGAGAGAGAGAGAGAGAGAGAGAGAGAGAGAGAGAGAGAGAAAATACACAAAAAAAAGCAATTGTATAGTTTGTTGTATATGAACTTAACAATAAAGAGAATCACACAAGACTGTCTGACTCACCTGTCCTATCTACCTGTCTACCTGAGAGAGAGAGAGAGAGAGAGAGAGAGAGAGAACAAGGAAGTAAACAAGATGACCTCAGATACACAAAGAAGAGGAGGAGGAGGAGGAGGAGGAGAAGGAAGGAAGGAAGAGGAAGCATTATATAACAACCAGGTACCCCTCTCTCTCTCTCTCTCTCTCTCTCTCTCTCTCTCTCTCTCTCTGATACCTGTAATTTACCTCAAGAAACACCTAGAGAGAGAGAGAGAGGAAGGAAGGAAGAGGAAGAAGAAAAGGAGAGGAAGAAAAAACATGAAAAAGAGGAGGAGGAGGAGGAGGAAGAGGAAGACAAAATTAAGAAGAGGAAGAGAGAGAGGAAGGGAATGGAAGAAAAGATGATGATTGAGGAAAAAGCAAAACTATCTATCTATCTATCTACTCCTCCTTTTCAACTCTTCCTCCTCCTCTATCTCTTCCCTTTCCTCCTATCCTTCCTCCTCCTCTATCTCTTCCCCTTCCTTTCTTATCAATTTTTATCTTCTCCAATCTTCCAAAAACATGATTAAGGTGTGTGTGTGTGTGTGTGAGTGTGTGTGTGTGTGTGTGTGTGTGTGTGTGTGTGTGTGAGCCAACAAGTCTTAATTATAGACAGACTCATGTCCACAACCCTTGCCAGCTCCTCCTCCTCCTCCTCCTCCTCCTGTCTTCTCTCTCTCCTCCCTTGTCTGCATAACCCTCCTCCTCCTCCTCCTCCTCTTCTTTATCTTCACTGTCAACTTATTCTTCCTCCTCCTCCTCCTCCTCTTTTTTTTTCTCTCTCTCTCTCGAAGTGTCAATATATGGGTTATGACTAATCTCTCTCTCTCTCTCTCTCTCTCTCTCTCTCTCTCTCTCTCTCTCTCTCTCTCTCTCTCTGACCTTCCCATTCTTCCCTCTCCTCTTCCCTTCCTCCTCAATACTAATCTCCCATTCCCCAATCTCTCTCTCCTCCCTTTCTGACCTAATCCCCACTCCCCAATCCTCCCCTTCCCCTCCCAATCTCTTCCCCACAATTCCCTAGTCCCCAATTCTCCCCAATCCTCTCATTTACCTCCCCTGCACTTCCCTTCCCCTTCCTTTCCTCCCCAAGACTTCCCCTCTACTCCTCAGCCATTCCCCAACCTCTCTCTCTCTCTCTTCCCAAACACACACACATTCTCTCCTTCCTCTTCCTCCTCCTCCTCCTCTTCCCCTCCTCCCCAATACTCACGGATAGGGATTTGCTTCTTGGTCTGGGTGTAGAACATAAGATAGAGTCCAGAGAATGGGGCATCGCGCAGAAGGGTAGGTACCAGGCCTCTTGTCAAGCCCCGGGCCCCCTCCTTCATGTAGATGCTGGCCACTGCTTCACGCATACTGCTGTAGGCATAGACACCGCTCTGGGGGGGAGGAAGAAGAAGAGGAGGTGAGGAAGATGGTCAAGAGGAGGAGGAAGATGAAGGAAGGATGGTAGAGAGAGGAAAAGGGGGATTGAAGAGAGTTAACCAGCATCTTTACTCTTTCATCCCTGTGCTGTCCAAATCCCTTATGCAAGAGTTAACCAGCATCTTCACTCTTTCATGAGAGGAGGAGGAGGAAGAGGAAGGAAGGAAGGATGGTAGAGAGAGGAAAAGGGGGATTGAAGAGAGTTAACCAGCATCTTCACTCTTTCATCCCTGTGCTGTCCAATTCCCTTATGCAAGAGTTAACCAGCATCTTCATTCTTTCATCCCTGTGCTGTCCAACTCCCTTATGCAAGAGTTAACCAGCATCTTCACTCTTTCATCCCTGTGCTGTCCAACTCCCTTATGCAAGAGTTAACCAGCATCTTCACTCTTTCATCCCTGTGCTGTCCAAGTCCCTGATGCAAGAGTTAACCAGCATCTTCACTCTTTCATCCCTGTGCTGTCCAAATCCCTTTCAACTCTTCCTTCCTCTCCCCTTCCCTCTCCTTCCCCTTCCCTTCTGACCTTTCCCCCCATCTCTTCCCTCTCCCTTCTCTTATATAACTGAATTCATTACCCTTTCCCCTCCTCCTCCTCCTCCTCCTCCTCCCTTACACAACAGAGTCCCTTCCTCCTCCCTTCTTCATTCTTTCATCCCTGTGCTGTCCAACTCCCTTATGCAAGAGTTAACCAGCATCTTCACTCTTTCATCCCTGTGCTGTCCAACTCCCTTATGCAAGAGTTAACCAGCATCTTCACTCTTTCATCCCTGTGCTGTCCAAATCCCTTATGCAAGAGTTAACCAGCATCTTCACTCTTTCATCCCTGTGCTGTCCAACTCCCTGATGCAAGAGTTAACCAGCATCTTCACTCTTTCATCCCTGTGCTGTCCAACTCCCTGATGCAGAGTTAAAACCATCTCCTCTTTTATCCTTCATCCTGTGCTGTCCCTATGAAGAGTTAACAGCATCTTATCCACATTGTCCTGTGCTGTCGATCCCTGTTAGTTAACCAGCATCTTCACTCTTTCATCCCTGTGCTGTCCAACTCCCTGATGCAAGAGTTAACCAGGATCTTCACTCTTTCAGCCCTTCCTTCACCCTCCTCTCTCCTTCCTTCCCCTATCTCTCCTCACCAACCCATTCCTCCCTTCCCTCCCCCCCCCTCCTCCTCCTCCTCTCTTCCTCACCTCATAACGTGTCTTGATCACTGTAATCGGTATCATGGTGACCCCGGTGAGAGTGCGCGCTGCCCCCCCCAGCATCATAGCCTGCAGGGGACCCGGCGTGCCCTCGCAGAAGGTCCCGCGCAACCATGACAGGGAGGAGAAGTACAGCCCCACGCCAGGCACACACCGCATGATGCTCTGAAAAGGGATTGGATGCTATTTTAAGGGGATCGAAGACTATTGAAAAGGATTGGATGCTATTTTAAGGGGATCGAAGACTATTGAAAAGGATTGGATGCTATTTTAAGGGGATCGAAGACTATTGAAAAGGATTGGATGCTATTTGGAGGGGATCGAAGACTATTGAAAAGGATTCGATGCTATTTTAAGGAGTTCGAAGACTATTGAAAAGGATTGGATGCTATTTTAAGGGGATCGAAGACTATTGAAAAGGATTGGATGCTATTTTAAGGGGATCGAAGACTATTGAAAAGGATTGGATGCTATTTTAAGGGGATCGAAGACTATTGAAAAGGATTGGATGCTATTTTAAGGGGATCGAAGATTATTGAAAAGGATTGGATGCTGTTACAAGGGATTGGGGATGATAAGTGGCCCTGAGGTGTGACAGGAAAGTGATTGGAGACTGTTAAAAGGGATTGAATAGTCTGGGAAATGTTTGTCAATAGTACATTTGCAAGACTTATAAAGGATGATAAGTTGAGTGATTAGATTTCTAAGTTGACAGAATTGAAAACATCTTAATATATTTAGAAAGTATTTAAAATGTCTGTCAATCGTACATTTGCAAGACTTATAAAGAATTCTAAGTTGAGTGATTAGATTTTGAAGTTGACAGAGAATTGAAAACATCTTAATATATTTAGAAAGTATTTAAAATGTTTGTCAATCGTACATTTGCAAGACTTATAAAGAATTCTAAGTTGAGTGATTAGATTTCTAAGTTGACAGAATTGAAAACATCTTAATATATTTAGAAAGTATTTAAAATGTCTGTCAATCGTACATTTGCAAGACTTATAAAGAATTCTAAGTTGACAGAGAATTGAAACCATCTATCAAAATATTTAAAAAGTATTAAAAATGTTTGTTAATAGAACATTTGCAAGACTTATAAAGAATTCTAAGTTGACAGAGAATTGAAACCATCTATCAAAATATTTAAAAAGTATTAAAAATGTTTATTAATAGAACATTTGCAAAACTTATAAAGAATTCTAAGTTGACAGAATTGAAAACATCTTAAAATATTTATAAAGTATTAAGTAACATAAGAACTGACCACCACCACCACCACCACCATCACTACTACTACAACCACTACCTACTACTACTGGCGGAGTGGTTAGCATGGGGTCGCGATGTTGTAGAGAGCCCGAGTTCGATTCCCGCCCGCCGCCACAAACTGTCAGTGTTCAATCCACCCCCATGCTGTCCTGCTGGTAGCTCCGGTGGGCAGCGTGAGACATGCAAGACGGCGCCACTATAAACACTTCCCCGCGACGCATAACGGAATGGGGCCAATTATCCGAACCCACCAAAATGCCTCCCGGTGCTGTGGAATGAAGGGGAATGTAAATAAAACTCATACTAACCGGTGTCATGCCCTTCCAAAGGCCGAAAAGGCGTTCATTCCTGACCACGCGCCCCACGGTAGCGAGCATTCCCACACTGCTGCCGGACCTGGAATGGGAATGTAGAGTGGGAATGAGAATGATGATGATGATAGTAGAAAGCTGATTCAGAACAGGAGAAAGAAGAAAGATATATAGGGAGATAGGTAGAAGACATTAAGTAGACCAATGTTAGAAGACAAAGAAGAAAAAGGAAGAAAAAGAAGAAAGAGATGATGAACAGGAGGTAGAAGAAAAATATATAGGAGAACAGGAAGACAGTAACTTGAACAGTGTTAGAAGACAAAAAAGAAGAAAAGGAAGAAAAAGAAGAAAGAGATGAAGAACAGGACAAAGAAGAAAGATATACAGGAGAACAAGAGGAAGACAGTAACTAGGCCGATATTAGAAGACAAAAAAAAAGAAGAAAAGGAAGAAAAAGATGAAGGAAGACAATGAGAATAATAATAAATGAAAATACTGTAAAGGAAATGAAGAAAATGAAAAAGAAGAAAGATATAGAACAGGAAGAAGACAAAAAAGAAGAGGAAAAAAGGAAGAAAAAGAGAAGAGGAAGAGCAAAAAGGAATAAGTTGTAATAATGATAAAGAGAGAGAGAGAGAGAGAGAGAGAGAGAGAGAGAGAGAGAACAAAGACGAAAAAATAAAATAAGAAAAAGAGAAATAGAAAGGAAATAGATTACACACACACACACACTCTCTCTCTCTCTCTCTCTCTCTCTCTCTCTGATGCATAGTGTGAGTTGCCCTTCAAGATTTAAAAAAAGAGGAGGAGGAGGAGGAGGAGGAGGAGGAGGACAGTACCACCACAATCACAATCCTTATCACACAAACAAACGAAC